>NW_023276919.1:5545814-5584219 GCF_003668045.3 Cricetulus griseus | reverse complement strand
TAATGCCTTGGTGACAGAGTTTTGCATGCTCAGATGAGGGAAGGTTTTCTCAGGAAGTACCAGATGAGGAAGAGAGGAATCTGGGAATATTGAGGGGCTGAATACTGTTTATCTGGAGTGAATCTTTGGATATTTTTGCATGGGTTACATTCATCTCACTGGAACTTATATGAAACATTGGGTTTGAGAAAAACATAAATTGGAAACACATCAGGTGCCTTTTTTGATACAAGCAACTTGACTGAAAGCATTCACATGTTGGAAAAAGAAGGGTATATACAGGACAATAAAAAGCACCTTAATTTTGCCAATTTAGAGTGGTTTAGCATGCTCTTCAATACTCTGACCGAGACAGAAACAAACAGCAAGGGAGACACATGCAAACAGACAGACAAAAAGATCAGATTGAGTAGAGAACAGTCCTGAGCAGTTCAGAGCTGCTGCTATTCATCCAGTTTGCAGAGGCAAAGACAGAAGGCCAGAGGGAGGGTGAGAGACTGGGAGAGAGAGATAGATAGAGAGAGAGAGATAGAGAGAGACAGAGACAGAGAGACAGAGAGACAGAGAGACAGTGAGACAGTGAGACAGAGACAGAGACAGAGACAGAGACAGAGACACAGAGAGACACACAGAGAGACACACAGAGAGAATAAGAGAGCCTAAGTGGGAGGGGATCTGTCTTTTAACACTGTCCTTTAAGGTGTCTTGCAGAATTAGTAATGATGGAAGCCTGTATTGAATGCATCAAGCCAGGTGCCATGGACATGCCAGCATGATGCCTGCACCTTTCATTCCTAATTTCCCTGAATACTGAATGTTGGTGTTTAGAAATGGCAATTAAGGGAATATGGATATCGAGTTCTCAAGAGTGCATCCTGCTGAAGTAGAGCATTCACAATCATTGGGCACCTGAGAATTTTGTGATAGCAACAAATCCTGGAGTATCTGTGTGTTCCTTTCTTGGAGAGGCCAGGTAGCACTGGCTGGTGTCTCCTAGACCTCAACAGATGTCAGCAGTGTAGGAGATTAAGTTAAGTTTAGAACCAAAATGTTTCTGGGGGCTGGAGTGTTGGCTCAGATGTTAAGAGCACCGACTGCTCTTCCAGAAGTCCTGAGTTCAATTCCCAGCAACCATATGGTGGCTCACAACCATCTGTTATGAGATCTGGAGCCCTCTTTGGTGTGTAGATATACTTGGAAGCAGAATGCTGTATACATAATAAATAAAGGTGTATCGAGTCCTCCCCTGATTATAAAGATTGGGATGGACAGATCGGGCTTATATGCCTTCATTCAGCAGCTGGTGGAAGTAGCAGCAGACACCCATAACTAATCACTGATCTGAACTGGAACCCAGATGCAGAGATGAACCAGTGGATAGCACAGAGGTCCAGACCATGCTGGTGAAACACACAGAAACAGCTGACCTAAACATTCGGGAACTCTTGCTCCCCAATCTGATAGCTGGAATACCAGCATGGGACTGATCCAGACCCAAGGAACATGGGATTCTGTGAGGAAACTTCAGAAATCTATGGGAAATCCTGTAGAAGCCCAGTATTTATCCCTAGCATAGGTATGACCTTTGGGAGCCCAGTCCATATAGAGGAATACTCCCTGAGCCAAGACACACGGGGTGGGTGTAGAACCTACCCCAAAGGAAAGGAAAGACTCTGATAACACCCTATGGAAGGCCTCACCATCCAGGGGGAGCAGAAAAGTATGTGACAGACAGGGTTTTAGTTGGGGGGGTCAGGTAAGGGTGGACGGGTGGGAGAAGGGAACTGGGATTGTCATGTAAAACAATCATGCTTCTAATTCATATAAAAAAAAGTTAAAAAAAAAAAGTGTAACTGAAGTCCGGGTATCAGAGCAGCGATAGGACAAAAGATGGGGTGATTTGTGAAAGAGAGATCCCAGATGATGAAGACAGGAATCTGGGATCATAGAAAGGCTGAATACTATTTTTCTGGGGTGAATCTTTGGACCCGTTTGCATGGGTCCCATTCAGCACCCTGGACCTTAATTTTGCCATTGTAGACAGGTTTAGAATGATTTTCAGTACTCAGAGAGACTAATATACACACACAAACAAACGCGCACACACACACACACGCACAGAGAGAGAGAGAGAGAGAGAGAGAGAGAGAGGGAGGGAGGGAGAGATAGAGAGAGAGAAACATATACAAGCAGACAGATAAAAAAGCTCACTTTAGGTGGAGACCAGTCCACAACAAGTATAGCTTTAGGTATTCACCGAGGGTGCTGAGGCAAAAACAGAGGACTAGACAGAGAGAGAGACAGAGACCTTGGCTTAGGTAGCAGGCAAACATATTGCAAAGCAGTTAGAAATATAGAGTCCAACCCAGGGTGTAGCGAAATATACAGAGAGACATAGTGAGAGACAGAGATACACAGAGACAGAGACAGAGACAGTGAGTTCTAGAGAGAGTTAGAGAATGAAATGTCAGACAGACACACAGACAGTCCAAGACTTACTGTAGATTTGGATAAGTGCATTATACATCCAGAGGCTAGCTACCAGCATACTCATGGAAGAAGCAGTCTCTGCCTAATGAACTCAGTCCTGCAGCTGAAATCATCTCTTGCACCCAAGTAGATGCACTCACATAATCTTTCAATCTAATCTAAGAATTGGAATTTAAACCTTCCTGAAGAAGCTAACCATGGAAAACTCACCTTTTTCACAATAATGTGATTCCTTTCGTTCTCTTAGTCCATTTATGTACTTCTTAGGGTAATTGATATTGCTCCACAAAATGGCATTGGACTGCTTTTCCACGGTAACATTAGCAGCTGGATTGCCTTAAACATAAGATGCACTTCCAATGGGGGGTGGTTGAAGGAGGCTCGTTAACCAACATCTCAGAAGACAGAGTCAGTCTTAACTCATAGACAATTTTGGAAGAAAAAATGCCTGAAACGTTGTGACAACACATGGGTCCGAACAGCGGAGGGAAGAAACTCCCAAAGTCTGTATCTGAAAACACAGGTGATTCAGCCAATGTGGTGGTGGACCTCATCCTTGTGAAACACACTGTCCTCATGGGGTCTTGCAGCATTTTGACAGCTCCAGATAAAGATCTTTGTGACCTCTCGCTCAAGCGAGCCTGGGTATGGAGAGAGTTTCCAGAGAGAGAGCCACCATGGCTTTCACAGCTCCAGGGTTGTTCATTTGTTTACGTGGAAGGGGAAAGCTCTCTATGGAGATGGAACCCTGAACAATGGAACACGAACTTTAGAATGTCCATGAACCTTAGATTTTTTGACATGTTTGGAGAGGTTGGGTAGGGATCTGTCTTTTAAAGGATCTGTCCTAAAACCTTGCTGCTGATTTATTACTCATGGAACCCTGGACTGAACAAAGTATTTGCTGAGTGAGTGTACTGTTCCAGGAGTCCTGGGCAGGTAGCAGGATGACAGGACCTTCATTCCTACCTTCAAGTATTATGGAAATTTTGAGTCTTAGACTTGGCAATATTGGGAATATCGATGTCGAATTCTCCAAACTGCTTCTTTTTGATGATAGGGCATTGACCAATTTTGGTGGCCCCGAGAATATTGGGGTACTACCTCATCCTGGAGTACCTGGTTGGTCCAAGGAAATCCAGAGTGTGTGGCACTGTCTTGGTCATCCTAAGACTCGGCAGATGTCAGCCTCTTTGGAGTTGAGGTTAAGTTTATAAAACAAAATATTTCTTAATTCTTGGTGACAGAGGGTTGCATGGGCAGATGAGGGAGGGTTTTCCCTGGGCAAGGTACCAGATGTTTAGGAGAGGAAACTGGAAACATTGAGAGGCTGAAAACTATTTATCTGGAGCGAATGTTTGGAACTTTTTGCATGGGTCCCATTCAGCCCACTGGAACTTACAGGAAAATTTGGTTTTCCAAAAACATAAATTGGATACAAATCAGCTGCCTTTTTTGATAAAAGCAACTTGACTGAAAACATTCAAATGTTTGAAAAAGAAGGGTATCTACAGGACAATATAAAAGCACCTTAAATTCGCCATTTTAAAGAGTTTTATCATGCTTTTCAATACTCTGACAGAGACAGAAACACACAAAGAAAGGGAGACCCAAGCAAACAGACAGACAAAATTATCTGATTTGGTAGAGAAAAGTCCTGAGCAATTCGAGAGCTGCTGGTATTCATTCAGCTTGCAGAGGCAAAGACAGAAGGCCAGAGTTTGGGAAGAGACTGTGTGAGAGAGAGAGAGACAGAGAGAGAGAGAGAGAGAGAGAGAGAGAGAGAGAGAGAGAGAGAGAGAGAATAAGAGAGCCTAAGTGGGTTGGGATCTGTCTTTTAACAGGGTCCTTTAAAGCTGCTTGCAGACTTATTAACCATGGAAGCCTGGATTGCAGAGGACTGCCTGAGTGAGTGCATCAAGCCAGCTTCATTGGAAAGGTCAGTTTGATGCCTGCATCATTCATTCCTAATTTCCCTGAATACTGAATGTTGGGGTTTTAGAACTGGCAATTTAGGGAATAAGGATATGGAGTTCTCAGGATAGCATGCTGCTGACACAGGGCAATGACCATCATTTGGGACCTGAGAAAGTTGTGATATTACCACATCCTGGAATATCTATTTGTTCCCTTTTTGGACAGGCAAGATAGCACTCACTCGTGTCTCCTAGACCTCATCAGATGTCAGCAGTGTTGGGATGAAGTTAAGTTTAGAAACAAAAGGCTTTCTGAAGTCCTGGTATCAGAGCGGTGATAAGACAGATGATGCAGTGATTTGCGAAAGAGAGATCCCAGATGATTAATAAAGAATCCGGGATCATACAGAGGCTGAATTTTTTTTC
Organism: Cricetulus griseus; assembly: GCF_003668045.3. Classification (NCBI taxonomy): domain Eukaryota; kingdom Metazoa; phylum Chordata; class Mammalia; order Rodentia; family Cricetidae; genus Cricetulus; species Cricetulus griseus. The sequence goes on along the minus strand of NW_023276919.1, from coordinate 5,579,387 downwards.
TGGAGTGCATCTTTGGCCCTGTTTGCTTGGTTCTCATTCAGCTCCCTGGAACTTACAGGGACATTTTGGGTTTACCAAATCCATAAATTGGGGACACATCAGCAGCCTCTTTATTATAGAAGCAACTTGACTGAAAGCATTCTCATTTTGGAATGGGTAGGGTATCTTTTGGAAAATAAAAAAGCACCTTAATTTTGCCATTGTAGAGAGGTGTTGCATGCTCTTCAGTACTCAGACAGAGAGTCAGATAGACACACACACAGAGAGAGAAGGGGGGGGAACACATACAAACACACTTAAACTTGGCATCATTAGGAACAGCATGTCTAGTTCTCAAGACTGCTTTTTTTGAAGAAAGGGTATTGACCAACTTTGTGGTCCCTGAGAATATTATGGTACTACCACATCCTGGATGTGGTTGCTCCATGTTTCCAGTTGTGTGGCTCTGTCTTGGGCATCCTAAGCCTCGAGAGCTGTCAGCATTTTAGGAGATGTGGTTAAGTTTAGAAGAGAATTTATTTCTTTTAGGAGATGTGGTTAAGTTTAGAAGAGAATTTATTTCTTAAGTCCTGGTGACAGAAGGTTGCATGGTCAAATGATGGAGGGTTTTCCCAGGGAAAGATACTGGAGGAGGAGGAGAGGAATCTGGCATCATTTTGGGAATGAATACTATTTATCTGGAATGAATGTTTGGACCTTTTTGCATGGTACCATTTAGCTCATTGGAACTTACAGGAAAACTTTGGGTGTGCCAAAAACATAAATTGGAGACACATCACCTGCCTTCTTTTGATACAAGCAACTTGGTTGAAAGCATTCACATGTTTGAAAAAGAAGAGTATTTATAAGACAATAAAAAGCACCTTAATTTTGCAATTTTAGAGTGTTTTAGCATGCTCTTCAATAATCTAATATATAAAGAGAAAAATACACAACAAGGGAGACATATACAGACAGAGATACAAAGGATCAGATTTGGCAGATAACAGTCCTGAGCAAGTCGAGAGCTGCTGGTATTAATCCAGGTTGCAAGGGAAAGACAGAAGGCTAGAGAGAGAATGAGAGATTGGGAGAGAGCTAGAGCAAGAGAGAGAGACAGAGAGACAGAGAGGGGGAGCTCAGTTAGCAGGCAGTTCCAGTGCAATTCAGGTAGAGTTATAGCGGGCAGCCCACCAGGGTGAAGGGACATACACAGAGAGACAGTGACAGTGAGTGATAGAGAATTAGAGTTGAAAATTCAGAAATACAGACAGAGAGACACACACACACAAACCAAGGCTAAGTGTAGGCTGAGATATGTGGATACCAGGTCCACAGGTGGGTCCTCTCATATTCAAGGAGTATGCTGTCTCTGCCTCATGAACTCTTCTTTGCTTCTGCCATCATTTGATGCACCTAAGTACCTGCAGTCCAATGATCCTTCAATTTAATCTAAGATTTGGAATTTAAACCTTCCTGGAAGAAGCTAACACGCAAAACTAAAATTTCGTGTGTGTCTTTTCATGTTCATCGTCCATTAATGCACAACCTGGGGAATATGACATTTCTTCTTAAAATAATTTGAACAGTTTTTCCAAGGTAACAGTAACCAGAGGTTTCCTCAATCCTAAGATGTATTTCCCATGGGGTAGGCCAAAGAAGGCTTGGTACTCCCAATCTCAGAACTCAGTGTCAACTTGAACTCATGGGCAAAGGCAGAACGGGTTCTTTTAAAGCAGCCTGCACTGAACTCAATCAGGGGCACAGATCACTGGTGTCACATGAATGTCCACAGTGATGACCATTGGAACCTGAAACAGCCCCTGACCTACCTGGTTAGCTGGGCCTCAGAACTGCAACTGGGCCTCAGCCTGTCTGAGCCCGATGCCGAACTCAGAACCGGCACACACTGGTGTCAGATTACTCTGTGCAGTGTCGACTAATGAAACCTGAAACAGCCACAATCATACCTGGCCAGCAGATTGACAAAGAACTGCCACTGGGCCTTGGCATATTGGAGCCCACCGGCAAACTCGGATCAGGCTCACATATCAGTGGTTTCAGAAGACTCTAAGCAGTGACCACCAATGGGACCAGAAACAGCCCCTGGCCTACCTTTGCCAGGAGATGGAGGCAGAGCTGCCACTGGGGCTCGGCATGTTGGATCCTGTCATCGAATTCTTATCCTCGGCCGGCTGATGGACACGGCACTGCCACTGGGCCTTGCGTGTCTGATCCCGTCCCTGAACTCAGATCGCTTACACAGATCAATGTTGTCAGTTGACATTAAGCAGTGACGATGAATGGAACTGGAAACAGCCCCTAACCTACCTGGGCCTGCTGATAGACATTGAACTGCCACTGGGCCTTGGCATGTCAGAGCCCTCCTGTGAATTCGGAACTTGGCCTGGCATTTGGATGAAGAATTGCTACTGGGCCTCCGTGTGTTGGAGCCTGCCTCTGAACTCGGATCCGGCGCACAGATTACTGGTGTCAGATGACTCTAAGCCCTGAAGACAAGTGGTACCTGAAACAGCCCCTGGCCTATGTGGGCAGCTAGATGACAGCTAATGCCACTGTACCTTGGCGTGTTGGATCCAGCAGCTGAACTAGGATCCTAGGCCGGGAGATGGATGCAGAACTGACACTGGGCCTTGGCATGTGGGAGGAAAACAAACCAAGAGACACCATCATATAGGGAGCCAGTATAGGTTCAAGCAGAAAGCAGCCACAAGGAACAAGTATGTAACTCTACAAGGATGGCTCCAACTAACCATCCAAGCAACAGCAGATAGACTACCTTAAATGCCATACCTGATATAGAGATTGATCATTAACTTATGTGCCACCATAGCACCTTCATCCAGCAGCTGATGAAAGTAGAAGCAGACACCCACGGTAAAACACTGAAATGAAAGTGAATACAGTTACAGAGAAGGAAGAGTGATGGGCACAGTGGTCAAGACCAAACGGGGTGAAACCCACAGGAGCAGATGAACTCTACAAGGGGGAGCACTTGGCCCCCAGACTTATCACTGGGAAATAAGAATGGAACTGATCAAGACCCTATGAAAGTGGGTTTCAGTGAGAATGCCTCTGAAATCTCAGGGACCTCTTGTACTAGATAAGTACATATCCATAGCATAGGAATGGATTTTGGGAGCCCATTCCACACAGGGGTATACTCCCTCAGTCTAGACTAGGAGGGGGGTGCCTAGGCTTCATCCTACAGGATATGACAGACTAAGTATCCCCCATGGAAAATTCACTCTCACCTGGAGGAAGAAATGTTCTGGGATATGTAGGGTATTTTTGAGGTGCAGGGGAACAGGGGGGGAAGTGAGATTGACAGGCAAAACAAACTTCCTTTTAACTGAAATAAATAAAGGAGGGAAAATATATAAAGTACCACAGCTAATGTACCAAAATGTGTAAGTGAAATACCAGGAGACTTAAGCCATCAAAAAATGTACAATAAACATAAGGTTGCCTTCATTTTGGGAAATGCAGCATATGGCATATATCTAAGTGGTCATCAACCAGTTTGAATAGCATAATTATGCTTTTACTCACATGTGTACTGCACTGTATCCATAGTAGATTACTGTGGTTAAGCAGAAGTAAAAATAGTTGCAGCCAGAGAGAGACTTTTGCCTTCTGTCTGAGTACAGGAAGATATATTGTGAGGTCATTACTGGGTGTGGCAGGTTTAGAATTTGCAGATTTAATAGATTGTGACAGACACATCCTAAGTTGTTTCATAGCAAATTTGACAGAAATCTCTCTGCCCATATCATGGGCCAAAGAAACATGGAGCAACTCAGATGGAGTTTTGCCCTTGGGGATTTTAATATCCTAAGGTATGACATTGTACATTTAAGAACACCAAAATGGCATTGATTCTCCAAATGAGACAATGACAAAGGTTTGGGCATTTCTAAGCAACTGGAAATGTTAACCAACATGAGGGTACCTAATCACATTAACTATAGTCTATGAAGTACCTCCTTCAAGTCTTTTATTAGTAGATTTTCTCTTCCGTAAGAGGTAAAACCCTATTGTGTATTTTCTCTTTAGTTCTGCAACCAAATTTTTAATTAGATTATTTGTTGTTTTGGTGCCAATTTTCTTGAGTCATTTGTAAAATTTAGAAATCAATCCTTGGCTAGAGTTGGGAAGGTAAACACCTTTTCTTTGTTTTATTTGCTGCTGTATTGTCTTGTTGACTATGTCTTTTCCTTCACAGAAACATCTCAATTTCATGAGGCCACATTACTGAGTGTCTTTGGTACAGTTATATTCAGGAAATGGACTCCTGTTGAAATTTCTTCAATGCTACCTCCCTGTTACACTGCTGAGTGGTTCAATGTGGCTGGTTTTATATTGAATTCTTTGATCCATTGTGACATTTGTTTGGCCCATAGAGGAATATAAAATGGCTAAAGGACATTTAAGAAATTATTCAACGTCCAAAGTTATCAGGGAAATGTGAATCATTACAACTTTGAGATATCACATTACACCTGCCTGTATGGCTATAGTAAAAGCACCAAGAACAGATTATGTTGGAGAGGATATGAAGAAATTATACCTGTTCTGTATTTTTGCTGGAAGTGAAAATTGTACAATCATATTGGCAGTCAGTATGTAAGATTTTCTGATAATTGGGTATAGTTCTACTTCAACATCTAGCAATTCCACTCTTTGGCATGGACCCAAATATATACATTCATACAACACAGACATCTGTACAGCTATGTTCAAAACAGCAGCCTTTGTAATAGCAACATCCTGGAAAAAACTAATATGTCCTTCCACTAAAGAATCAAAAAAGAAAATGTGATACAATTAATCAATGGAGTTCCACTTGTTGGAAAAACAAATGAAACAAATGGATGGAACTAGAAGAGAAGATACTGAGTGGGGTAACCCATACACAGACAAATATGTGATATCCTCACCATTGTATTAATATTAGACATAGAGAAAATGATGACTAGCCTACAAAACAATACCTGCTGAGAAGGTAGGAACATCTAGGACCCTATGAGTGACATTCATGTTTCCTGAGAATTGGGGAAAGGCACTAGACCCCCTGTCACTTGGAAAGAGGAGGTAAGTAGAAGAAAGTTGAGGGGAAAATAGGAGGGGATAGGAGAATTTGAAATATCAGTAAGATTGATTGGGCGAGAAGTATAGATGAGAATGAGAAAAGAGATACCTTAATAGAGGCATAAATTATAGTTTTAAAGAGAAATATGGCCCTAGGCAAAATTCCAGTGATCCACAAAGATAATCCCACCTAACAATCTAAGAAATAGTGGAGAGACTACCTTAAATGCACTTCTCCTATATTTGATTGATGACTATCTTATATTTCATCCTAGATTCTTCATACAATAGCTGATGAAAGCTGAAGAATATACACAAAACTAAACAATGACTTGAGCACCTGGAATCCAGGTTCAGAAAAGAAAAAATGATGAGCAAATGGGTCAATAATAGGCTGGATGAACATAAAGAAACAGGTGACCTGAACAAGTGGGAGCTCACAGTCCACATTCTGACTACTGCAGAACCATTATAGTACCATAATGTTTCTTATGTGCATTTGATTGGAAAATTATTTCCCAAACTTTTACTATGAGGTAGCAAGTGTCTTTAATGTTGAGCTGTGTTTCATGTTTGCAGGAGACGGAGAGATCCTCTTTTCATATAAAATCTATTAGCCTGTGTCTTTTTATATGTATATTATGTCCACTGATATTAAGAGATATTAATGACCAGTGATTGTTAATTATTTTATTCTTTTTGTAATTTATTTTTGTTACAATTACATCCTTCCTCTACTCCTGCTACCCACTATTCCACCACACCTTTCATTATTTCCTTGGAGCTGGTAATGCCTTTCCTAGTAAATACACCACGTCTGTCCTATTTTCTAGTTGAAGTAGGATCAAGGAACTTTTCTAGTCACCATAACCCTGTGTGGAGGTGGACCAATTTATCTCTCCATATATAATGGAAACCAACAAGTCAATTTTTGCTTTAGAATTAGTAATTGGACTCACCGGCAGTGAGCATATATTGACTGACATTCACTCTTGTTTCCTGGATTAAGGGAGAGCAATTTAGTCCTATTTTGGTTTCCTTCTTTTAAGTCCAAAGTGAGTTATTTCTCACTAGGTGAACTCAGCAGATTCTGTGGGTTTCCCAATCATTGTATTGACCCCATTGTTCATAATATTTCTTTCTTTATTTGAGTTAACTCCACTAGCCTAGCGAAATGGTTAGTTGTGGATTTCTGGATTTGCTTCCATCTGTTTCTGCAAGAGAGTTGTCACTTTTCCAGGGTTTTGGATTGCATGCTAGATATCTTTTTCTTTATGTCTGATATCCATTTACTAGTGAGTACATACTACATATTTCTAGGATACCTCACTCATGATGTTTTCTCTAGTTCTGTGCATTTGTCTACAAATTTTAGGATGTTGTATATTTCTTACAGCTGAATAGTACTCCATTGTGTAAATGTAGCACATTTTTGTATCCTTTCATCAGTTGATGGGCATCAAGTTTGTTTCCAAGTTCTGTCTACTATGAATTATGTTTCCATGAACATAGCTGAGCAAGCTACCTTGTGGTATAATTGAGCTTCCATTGGGAATATACTTTCAAATACTTGTGTGATTTCCTGAATCCGTATCAAGGTCCTTTGAGATAGAAGGAGCCAAAAATTGCTTACAACTTGCACATAGGTTTATGTGAAAAGGAGAATTCAAAGGAACTCATAAAGTGAAGTCATGTTTGTGGGGGATTGTGTTACCTTGTATGTATTTTGTCATAACTTAATATCATTTTTTTGCCTGGAAATCACAGTGGGATTTTTCTCTCCATAACATGGGACCAACAAGTAGAGAACAGCTGAGCAGCACAGTTTTCTTAGGATATTTTACTATTCAATGCAAGTGTTCTGTACAGCCTTTACTATTTACAAGGTGTTAGGTGACTCCAATCAGGTCATGGACTGTAAGGGGCCATGGGCCCAAAACTATGTGGCTTAAAGCCCACCTTTGTAAGTCTTTTAATGACCTTTAAGCTTGCGGCTTAAAGCCAGCTCTGCGAGCCTCCTGTAACCTGTAATTAGACACAGTTTGGCCAAGTGGAACTGCTAACTGCTTCTGTTCCGAGAAAGGGTCTGGCGCTTTTCTGTTTGCTGTTCCAAGGAAGACCACTAGATGTTCTGGCTGATAAGAAGAATGTTCGAGTCCCAGCAAATACCTGATGCTCCTTCTGTTATTCCCCCCAATTCTATTGTTGCAGGGCTATTTAAGCCCACTTTAAGCTCCAATAAATCGAGACCATGACATTGCACAGACTGACTCTTGTCCTTTCTTGTGCTGCTTGGTCTCCATTCTTTCTCTCGCCCATGACTCTTTCAGGCAGCTCCCCTTCGGGACCCTGAATAACTGGACCCTCGGGATGGGTCAATGGACAATGCCATGAACAAGAGCTTTTATTTGACATATTTACCCAGTCAACGGGTTATCCTGTCAGTGAATATAGTCTTTGAAAAATTATTCAGTAGCTTTCATTGGTGGATATCCTTTTTCTTAAGGAGTAAACATGGGGTAATAAATTAAGCCTCAGAAATATATTTCCCAAGTTCAGTTTTCCATTGTTACATCCAAGCTATTTATGTATTTTCAATGTTATTTTATATTTTTCAAGACTTTGTTTAACTGTGGCTTAGGAGGCTGTTCTGGAAGTGGCTCTTTTATACCATGTTGGTCTCGAAATCACAGAGATTCGCCTGATTCTACATCACAAGTGCTGGTTATAAATACATATAACACCACCTCCAGGTATGAAGCAATTTCTTATAGTAGAAAAGATTCATATGGAAGGTGCTTTTCTCTAATGATATATCTGTCCTACTTAATCTTTATGAAGATCTATACTAGTCTCTAGAAGATTATACATTCTACAGATACGGGCAAGGTTCTTTCTTCTTTTGAAATTCAAGAATACTTAAAGTTTGAGGCCTTGATGGAATGTGTGTTTTCCCTAGGCATATAGGGAGCTAGAGTTCTTGAATGAGAAACATTACATGCCAGAGTTTCACACTTGGAATGGTGGCCAAGTTTATTCAGTAATCAAATTTATTACTCTAGAAATCTACACACAGTGTCTGGGTAATTTGGGACATTTCCTGGAGTTTCTTACATCATGCTTGGTAGAAAAGTGATAAATAAGAATTATATAGAGAGATTCAAATTTTATAGAGTTCCCCTACCTACTCATTTGCTCTTTATATCAAACCATTCCACATGTCCAGGGGACACAACATGTCCTGGCTACTCTTTCACTTCCTAGGGGAAGCTTTAGCCAGCCCCTAAGCAGGCTTGGCTACAGCTGGCTAAAGCTTCCCCTACATTTTCCCTCAAAGATGAGGGGATAATTTTGGTTCTCTTAATGTTTGTTTTTTTCCTTTTGAGATTATTATTTGATTGTTGTTTCCCCTTGATATGGGTTCTCCCAATCATCCCTTTATTTTGTGTTCTTTCCAGTTTGATATAATTATAAAGTTGTGAAAACTCAAACAAAAGCTAAACTATCCAACAATATCAGTGACAAAAAGTGTGTGAAGGTAAACCAGGAAGCTTCAACCTTACAGAATTTTTAAAAGGAATGTTGGTCTTGCTGATCATGGCAGAAATGGTCTTCTTAGTAAAATAAGACAATTGTTATGTCATATACAATATTTTTAGATTAACTTATAGTATAATAAAATCTGCCTTCTATGCCTTCTATGTATGAACACAATCACTTATGTGCACTTTCATGGCCTCTTTAACACTAGTTATTGCTATATAATCTAAATTATATTAATTAGAATATACAATACTGAAATCATAAAAAATAGCATCTCAATATTCAATTCTGGTTTCATTTATTTTATCCTTATTTGATTCCTCTGTCCTTCCAGCCATTTCCAAATCAATTTATATACTTTATCCTTTAATATTATTCCCTCACCATATTCATTGTTAACATATTTTTATATTTTCCGTTCTCATATTAGGTAGTTCTCCTGTCCTTCTTTCTTTATTTGATCCTTTCTTAATTTTTCTAGTATGCAATGGCCCTTTTAAAAACCTGACAATTTTGTTCACAGATCACTCCATTTCAAAATATATTACTTAAAATGAATCTTAAACTCATTTTGAATATATAAAGGTTTGATCTTTGTGATTTGCTTTGCATATAAACAACAAGTTATTCTAGTGGAAATGTAGAATTTGGAAGCAAAAGGCGTGTATTTTCTTAGTGAGAACATTAGCAGGAGAAATGTCTATGACATAATGAAAGATTGTTTAAACACGTGAAATACAAAGAGTTTCCTTTCACAAGTTTCCACTGACATTGTGGCTTATCTAGCTAGCAAACATAAAACATGAAGTAATTGCATCATTTAAAATTCGATGGAATATCTGACAAATATGCATATAATCCAGGAAAGATTTGTCTGGTCAAAATGTACCAAGTCTGACATCCGTGAATTTCCATATTGCCGACCTATGCTTTTCAGATACTCCGTGAGCACAGGTAGAATAAAGGGTAGCAATGGACCTCTAATACCTAAAGACAGTGTTTCATTAAGTAAATCCGAGGAATGGGCAAGGAGGGAAATCCATGTATGTATCAAAAATGCAGAAGACATGCTTGGATAATATAATATAGCATGCCATATCGAGTATTAGAGCTATCCAAGTTCAAAGAACGAAAAATGCAATCAATTTTAAAAACTATATATCAATAGAAGTTAAAAAGAATCTGAGATTAAAACAGGTTATAATCCAATGATAAAAAGATAAGAATAACATTCTCTGTATAGTTATTTATTTTTTAGTGAGAACAGGTAAAATTATTGTCTCAAAATACAGAGATAAATAAACTTTTCAGACATTGGACATGAAGGAATCTCCTGTGGACACATCCAAGCTTGTAAACATGAATTGAGAGCATTGCCAACAATAGTGGTTTCATAGACTAAGGTTTACATAGAAAGAAATATGGTGTCTATACCTTCAGAGGGGGTAATTTTATTCAGGTATATCACCAAAAATCTCAAAATCAATTGGGTTGCCTCTGTAGGCTGATTACTTAGGGAATGTGCAATTCTTCACTTATAAAATGTATTCCGCAAACAAATCTACTATGAATCTAGAGAACAGTCTCACATGTGAGTACTTATCCCTTGCATAGGAATGCATTTTGGGAGATGATTTCACATAAAGGTATACTTCCTCAACGTAGAGTAAGGGATAGTTCCAATCCAAAAAGATATGACTGAAACTGAACAAGAGTTCACACTCCTTAGTGAGTAGAAATGGTATGGGATAGGTAGGTTGATGATTGGGGGCAAGGGAGGAGGGGAGAAAGGGGGAAATGTGATTGACAATCTTATTTCTAGTTTAAATACATTTGTAGGAAAACTAATGTACCAAAAATTATGAGTGAAATAACATTAAGCCTTAAACTTTCACAAAAACTACAAGAAACTTAGTTTTGTCCACATTTTGGGACCTGCAGCATATGGGATATATCTAAGTTGTCATCAAGAAACTGAAATAGTTTAATGATACATTTACTTACATGTGTACTGGATTGAAGTCATAGTAGGTTAGTGTGGGGCAGCAGAAATAAAAATACTTAAAGCCAGAGACAGACTTGTGTCTTCTGCCTAAGACCAGGAGGATATATTGTGAGGTCATGAGTGGGTGTGGTTGGTTTAGAGTTTGAAGATGTAATAGATTGTGACAGAGAGATCCTAAGTATTTCCTGATAACTGTGACAGAAATCTCTCTGCCCATACCATGGGCCCAAGAAAAACAGAGCATCTGAGATGCAGTTTTGTACATGGGGATTTTAATATCCTAAGATATGTGCCATTGTACAACATCAAATTTAACCATACAATGGACTTAAATCTCCAAATGAGCCTATGAGAAAAGGTTTTCCCATTTTCAAGTACCTGGAACAGTTAACCAACCTGAGAGTATGTAACCTCAATAAATACAGCCTGTGAAGGATCTGCTCCAAGTCTTTCATTAGAAGATTTTTGCTTCCATAAGAAGTAAAACACTATTGGGTGTTGCCCATTTAGTCCTGTAACTCACCTTTTAATTCGATTATTTGGTCTTTGGCTGAATAGTTTCTTCTGTTATGTGTGTATTTTAGAAGTTAGCCCTTGGCCAGATCTGGGGATGGTGAAGATCTTTTTCCATTGTGTGGGCTCCTCTCTTTTCTTGTTGACTATGTGGTTTTTCTTACACAATATTCTCAGTTTCTGTACACCAGATTACTGTATGGTTGATCTGAGTGTCTGTGCTACTGTTATATTCAGGAAGTGATCTGCTCTTCAATTTCATTATTCAATGCTACTTCACAGTTACTCTGCGAAGTGCTATATTCTGGCTGGATTTAGATTGAAGTCTTTGAACACTCGGGTTTTGGTTGGTCAACAGAGGAATCTCAAATGGCTAAAAGACACATAGGAAATTGATCACATCAGTAGACACCAGGGATAAGTTAATTATAACAACATCTTACACCTGCCAAACTGGATACAGAAATCCAACATGGACAGTTTATGTGGGAGAGGATACGGAGAAAAGGGTATGTTTTCTCTTGCTGTTGGGAGGGAAAGCTTGTTCAACCCTTCCTGCAGTCAGTATGGGAATTTTTTGACAATAGGGGATCAGTCTATTTCACCATCTAGATATTCCACTTTTTGGCACACACCCAAATGATGTAAATTCATACAACATGGACATCTATCCAGCAATGTTCGCAAAAGTAGTATTTATAATACGAAGAACTTGGAAACAACCACGATATGCCTCGATTGAAGAATAAACATAGAAAATTTGATGCAATTAATCAATTGAGTACTACTCAGTAGAAAAAGAAACAATAAAAAAATTAGAAGGAACCAGAAGAAACTATTCTGAGTGAGTTAGCTAATACAAGGAAAGCAAACATCTTATTTACTCAATAATATATGAATATTAGACATAGAGCAAATGATAACTAGCCTACAATTCACACCTCCAAAGAAGCTAGCAACAAAAGTAGGACACTAAGAGAGACATTCAAGGTTCCTCAGAGTATGGGAAAGGGAAAAGTTTTCCTGAATAATTAGGGAGCATGGGGAAAGAGGATGCAGGTGGGAGAAAGGGTAGTTCAGTAGAGGAAGGGAGTGGAGAACAAGCGAGATCAGGAAGATTGATCGGGGGAAAACATATGACAGCTATAAAAGAGATACCTCAATAGAGGTATAAATAATAGGTTTAAAGAGAAACATGGCACTAGGCAAATGTTCTTGGATCCACAAGGATAATCCCAGCTAACAATCTAAGCAACAATGGAGAGTTTACCTTAAATGCACATCCCATGTAATGTGATTAATGACTACTTTGTATGCCATGCTAGAGATTTCATCCAGTAGCTGATAAAAGCAGAAGTATACAAGAAAAAAGCTAAACAATGACCAGAACTTTTGTAACACAATTTGAATAAGAGAAGAATGATGAACAAATGGGTCAATATCTGCCTGGAGAGCACCACAGAAACAGCTGACCTAAAAAAGTGGGAGCTCCTGGGCATCATTCTTATGAATGGGGAACAATAATGTTTCTTATGTCCATTTGACTGGATAATTATTTCCAATCATTTACTCTGAGGTAGTTACTCTCTTTAATTTTTAGCTGTGCTTCATGTTTGCAGCAGAAGGAGATATATTTTTCAATGATATACAAACCATTATCCTGTTCATTTTTTAAGTATATGATGTCCACTGATATTAAGAGATAATAGTCATCTGTTGTTATTTTTTTACCTACTTTTTTATTCTAATAACATCCCTCTTCTCCTCCTAAAACCTGATCTTCCCATCCTACACTCATATGTTCCTTGGAGCTGGTAAGACCTCACCTAGGAAATACACTAATGCTGATCAATTATCTAGTTGAGGAGGAACCAAGGAAACTCTGTAGCCCCGATAACCCTGTGTCGAAGATGTCTAAGGTATCTATCCATACAGAATATGTTCCATAAAGTCAGTTTGTGCATTAAAGTTAGAACTTGGACCCACAGCCAGTGACAATATATTGTCTGACAATCACCATTGTTACCTGTATAAAAGGAGTAGAGTTCAGTCCTATGTTGATTCCCTCCTTTTCAGACCAGTGCAGGTGATCTCTCACTAGCCCAGATCAGGGACCATTTCCATTCACATCACCACAACTTCCTTAAGTTGATTGTGTCAGCTATTTGGTCACAGCAACCAGAAAAGTTACTGATCAAACAGAGAAACTATGTATTAACATTCACACTGTGTTAGATAATTGTGTTAAACTGAACTGTTTGATCTAGAGATGACCGCTTAAATTTGACCTAAGGGATTTTCCTACATAGTGAACTACAAACTTATGGGGGAAAAACCCTACTATTGCAAAAAGTAGTGGAGTCTCAACCATTCACAAGCAGCCAACTTGTCCATATGCAAATGAGAAAAACAGGCACTATAAAGAATGGTACTGTTTCTTTACCTTACTTCCTGTGTTTTCTGTATGTTATTGCCACTTCTCTGTCTATAAATACAGCCCACCCATGTCGTGGGCAAAACACATGGATACGTTTTTGATCTAGGATGCTACAGAATTCTAGAATGGAAAAAAAGCTTAGTAAATGCACAAAGTGATGGGACTGAAAAGATAGCTCAGTGGTTAAGAGTGGTGGCTCTTCTTCCAAAACACCCAGGTTTAATTCCCAGCCCCTACATGCTGGATCACAACCATCTATAACCACAGTTCCAGGGATCTGATGTTCTCTTCTGGCCTTCACTGGTACCAGGCATTCAGGTAGTACATAAAAATACATGCAGACAAAACACACATACATAAAATAAAACTAAATTTTGAAAAATGTGCAAAATCGATCTGGGTGTTGGCTCCATAGTATAGTACTTGCCTAGAATGCACAAGGTCCTGGGTTCAATCTTAGCTGTGAAAAATAATCTACAAAAATTTATGTTGTAATGTTGACTTTCAGCATGAAAAATGGAGGATGAGTTAAAGCATACAGTACAGGTGCATATGTATAGGTGAGGCAAAAGCATTTGTCATTTTGTACAGGGAGTTAGGCCTATGTCTAAAGCACTTTGGCATGCACAGGGAGAGGTGGCTAACATGCAGAAGTAAATCTCTTTGAGCACTGAAAGGAGATAGCACATACCCAGAGCATGGCTGTAAAATAAGAAACTATAGAAATTAAAATGAGAAACAGAACATGGTCAAAGTCCAGGCTTGCTCTGTTTCATTGGCTTACTGAACTTTCCAGTGAAGCCCTTTTTGCTTCACACCACAGCTTGACAGGCTGACACTTGCAAAGCACTAGCAACAGAAGCATCCACTCATACCCTCTCAGAAAACCAAGCACAGTAAAATTAGAACTATTAAAGGCAGAATAGCTGGATACAGCCAGCTTAGTTCTGGAGAACTGTGAGGGTCTGCTTATACCATGGGCTTAAGAGAAAGTTAAAAAAAAAACAACAACATCAACGACCCTCTCCATGATAAATGTTCTGCCGTAAACTTTTCAATGACTAATGGCCTCTGACCAGGTGTGTATGAGGCAACTTTCCTCTGATAAGGAAACATTACAGAGCTATACGGAATCTATCAGAGCAAAGAACCTGCAGGCATTTCCATTTGGAGTAAAGGATAGAACATGGTTTTAAAAACAAACTTTTAAGGCAATTTCAGGCAACATCTACTGGCTAGCAAGGGGTCTTCTTGCTGAGGAATGGAAAGTATCTATATCTATCAGCCTTCAAGAGGCAGACAGTCTTCCAGGAAGATTCCCCAAAAGTAAAAACCATAATGGGATTTGAAGATATCCAGACCTGTGCACTGCAGAGCAGCCTCCATGCCTCTTTTCACTGTTTATGCCAGGGCAACACATCTGGCAGCAGGCAGATGTCTGAAGACAAAGCTGGTTCCAAAAACTAAGAACTGGCAATGGCTAAGCAAGGCACCAAGCATAAACATTTGTGGGCCAGTTACATCACTCATGAGGATTATTTTTCTAGTTCCACACAGCCAGACATTGTGAAGACAGTGAGCAACCTTGGAACACTCTGCCCTAAATGGAATGTGTCCATCAATTTCTTCCTCTCAGTGCTCAAGGACTCTGAAAGAGAAGTCAAAAACAGTGTAAGAACCAGAGGGCATCACAAGGAACAAAGCCTTCTAAATGCAGCACACCTGACACACTTACAAATGCACAAAGGCTAAGCCAACACACACAGGCTCTGCAGAGATGGAAAGTTACTTCAGGGTTTTCAACTCTATTCCATTGGTCTACCTGTCTCTTTTTGTGCCAATACCAAACTGTTTTCAGGACTATAGCTCTGTAATAGAGCTCAAAGTTAGGGATGGTGATGTCTCCAGAAGTTCCTCTATTGTACAGGGTTGTTTTGGCTATCCTGTATCTTTGGTTTCTCCATATAAAGTTGAGAATTTTTCTTTCAGCTGGGCATTGTTGGTGCATGTCTTTAATCCCAGCACTTGGGAGGCAGAGGCAGGCGGATCTTTTTGAGTTTGTGGCTAGCTCGGTCTACAGTGGGAGTGTCAGGATAGGCTCCAAAGCTACACAATGATACCATGTCTCTACTCCCCCCAAAAAAAGAATAAAGAAAAAAGAGACAATTGTTCTTTCAAGGTCAGTGAAGAAATGTGTTAGGATTTTGATGATGATTGCATTGAATCTGTAGATTGTTTTGGCAAGATTGCCATTTTTACTATGTTATCCTGCCTATCCAAGAGAATGGGAGATCTTTCCAAATTTCCTGATATCTTCTTTAATTTCTTTCTTTAGAGACTCAAAATTCTTACGGTACAGGTTTTTCACTTTTTTAGTTATTGTTACTCTAAGGTATTTTATGTTATTTGTGGCAATTGTAAAGCATGATGATTCTCTGATTTCTTTCTCCACCAATGTGTCATCTGTATATATTAGGGTTACAGATTTTTTTGAGTTAATCTTGTATCCTGCCACTTTGCTGAAGGTGTTTATCATTTGTAGGAGGTCCCCGGTTGAGTTTTTCGGGTCACTTATGTAGACTATCATATCATCAGCAAATAGTGAGAGTTTGACTTCTTCCTTTCCGAATTGTATTCCTTTGATCTCCTCTTGTTGTCTTATTGCTCTAGCTAGAACTTCAAGGACAATATTGAAGAGGTGTAGAGGGAGTGGACAGCCTTGTCTAGTACCTGATTTCAGAGGAATTGCAATGAGTTTGTCTCCCTTTAATTTGATGTTGGCTGTTGGCTTGCTGTATATTGCTTTTATTATGCTGAGGTATGTTCCTGTTATCCCTGATTTCTCCAGGACCTTTATCATGAAGCGATGTTGGATTTTGTTAACCGATTTTTCGGCATTTATTGAGATGATCATGTGATATTTTTCCCTCAGTCTGTTTATATGGTGGATTATATTGATGGATTTTCGTATGTTGAAACATCCTTGCATGCCTGGGTTGAAGCCTAGTTGATCGGGATGGATGATTTCTCTGATGTGTTCTTGGATTCGATTTGCCATTATTTAATTGAGAATTTTGCATCAATGTTCATGAGGGATATTGGTCTGTAGTTCTCTTTCTTAGTTGTATCGATGTGTGGCTTGGGTGTCAATGTTATTGTAGCCTTATAAAAAGAATTTGGTAATGGCCCCTCTGCTTCTATTTTGTGGAATACTTTGAGGAGATTTGAGGATCTGTACTTTGAATTTCTGGTAGAATTCTGCACTGAAGCTGTCTGGCCCTGGGCTTTTTTGATTTGGAGACTTCTAATGACTGCTTCAATTACATTAGAGGTTATAGTTATATTTAAGTTGCTTATCTATACTTGATTTAATTTTGGAAAATGAAATCTGTCCAGAAAATTGTCCATTTCCTTTAGATTTTCAAATTTTGAAGAATAGAGTTTTCATAGTATGATCTTATGATTCTCTGGATTTCCTCTGTGTCTGTTGTTATGACCCTCTTTACATTCCTGATTTTATTAATTTGCCTGTTCACTCTTTGTTGTTTGGTAAGTTTGGATAAAGTTTTGTCTATCTTGTTGATTTTCTTGAAGAACCAACTTTTTGTTATATTGATTCTTCGTATTGTTCTCCTAGTTTCCATTTTTTTGATTTCAGCACTCAATTTGATTATTTCCTGGCGTCTGCTCCTCCAGGGTTTATTGGCTTCTTTGTTTTCTAAAGCTTTCAGTTAGGCTGTTAATTCTCTAGTGTGATTATTCTCCTGTTTCTTCATGTGGGCATTTAGCACTATGAACTTTCCTCTTAGTACTGCTTTCAGAGTATCCCATAGGTATGGGTATGTTGTTCCCGAATTCTCATTGAATTCTAGGAAACCTTTAATTTCTTTATTTCTTCCTGGCCATAAATTGAGAAATGAATTATCAATTGGGTATTGCTTAATTTACATGAGTTTGTAAGTTTTCTGTAGTTCTCGTTGTTTTTGAATTCTAATTTTGAAGCTAGGTGGTCTGATCAGACACAGGGGGTTATTACTATTTTTAGTACTTGTTGAGGTTTTCTATGTTGCCAAGTATGTGGTCGATTTTAGAGAAGGTTCTATGAGGGGATGAGAAGAAGGTAAATTGTTTTGTATTTGGGTGGAATGTTCTATAGATATCTGTTAAGTCCAATTGCACCATAACTTCTATTAGTTCTTTTGTTTCTTTGTTAAGTTTACGTCTGGTGTTCCTGTCAAGTGGTGATAGTGGGGTGTTGAAATCTCCCACTATAAATGTATGCAGTTTTATGTGTGATTTGAGTTTTAGTAATGTTTCTTTTACAAACGTGGATGCTTTTGAATTTGGGGCATATATGTTTAGAATTGAGACTTCATCCTAATGGATTTCTCCTGTGATGAGTAGGAAATGACCTTCGTCACCTCTTTTGACTGATTTTAAATTAAAGTCCAATTTATTGGATATTAGGATTGCTAACCCCGCTTGTTTCTTGGGTCCATTTGATTGGAAGATCTTTCCCCAACATTTAATTCTTAGGTACCGTCTGTCTTTGTGTTTGAAGTAAGTTTCTTGTATGCAGCAGAATGAAGGATTCTGTCTTCCTATCAATTATGCTAATCTGTGTCTTTTTATAGGGGAGGTAAGATCATTAATGGTGATGGATATTAATGACAATTGATTATCGTTCATTCTTTTTTTGTTTTTGATTTGGTGATGGTGGCAAGATTATGTGTGGGATTCTATCCCTTTTTTTTTCTTTTGACTGTTGGTAAGTGGAGATTATCTATTGTCTATGTTGTCTGGTTGCAGTTAACTTCCCTGTGTTGCAGTTTACTTTCCAGTACTTTCTGTAGGGCTGGATTGGTGGATATGTATTGTTTGAATCTGGTTTTGTCATGGAATACCTTGTTTTCTCCATCTATAATGATTGAAAGCTTTGCTGGTTATAGTAGTCTGGGCCAGTATCCATGGTCTCTTAGTGTAGGTAGACTTTCTATCCAGGACTTTCTGGCTTTCAGAGTTTACAACAAAAATTCAGGAGTGATTCTGGTAGGTTTGCCGTTATAGGTTACTTGACTTTTTCCTTTGCTGCTCTTACAATTTTCCCTTTGTTGTGTATGCTTGGTGTTTTGATTATTATGTGGCAAAGAGACCTTTCCCTTCCATGTAAACAAATGTCCACCTCAGCAGCTGTCAAAGCCATGGACACTAATTCTCTGTGAACTCTCTCCATACCCAGGCACGTTTGATTGGGACATCACAGTGATGATTTTCTGGGACTGACCAAACGTTTAAACACCACATCAGTTCAGTGTGTTTCCTAAGGATGAGGTCCACCACCACATTCGTTGAATCACCTGGGGGTTTCAGATTTACGCCTTTGAGAGTTTCTCCCCCTCCACTGTTCAGACCCCTGTGTCATCTCAACTCTTTGGGCATTTTTTATTCCAAAGTTGTCGATGAGTTAAGCCTGACTCCGTAAAGTGAGATGTTGGGTACCGAGCTTCCTTCAGCCACCTCCATTGGAATTACATCTTATGTTTAAGGGAATCTAGCGGTTACTGTTTCCGTGCAAAAACTGTTTAATTACTTTTTTGTGGAGGAATGACAAATATCCTAAGAAGTACATCAATGGAATAAAAAAATGAAAGGAATCAAATTATTTTAAAAATGTGAGTTTCCCATGGTTAATTTCTTCCAGGAATATTTAAATCCCATTTCTTAGATTAGATTGAAAAATCATTTGACTGCAGATACTTGGTTGCATGAGATGATATCAGCAGCAGGACAGGGTTCATTAGGGAGAGTGAGCATCCTCCATGAATATGTTAGGGCCTGCCTCTAGATGTGATATGCACTTAGCCTACACTAAGCCTTGGCCTCTCTATGTGTCAGTCTCTCATTTTATTCTCTAACCCACTCTATCTCTCACTATCTCTGTCTCTGTGTATCTCTGTCTCTCACTGTCTGTGTCTCTATGTATATGTCTCTACACCCTGGGTGGGAGTCTATAATTCTACTTGCTTTGCAATGTGTTTGCAAAGTCTCTTTCTCTTTCTTTCTATCATTCTCTCTCTCAGCCTCTCTCTCTCTCTCTCTCTCTCTCTCTCTCTCTCTCTCTCTCTTTCTCTCTGTCTGTCTGTCTCTCTGTTCTAGTAAGGAAGAACATACTAAACCTCTGTACAATGGCAAAATTAAGGTGCCTTATTTTTTGACGAAATCTTGTTTTACCATTACAAAATGAAAACGCTTTCAGCCAAGTCGCTTCTATCATAAAAAGGAACCTGATGTGTCTCTGATTTATGTTTTTGGTAAACCCAAAATGTTCCTGTAAGTTCCAGGGAGCTTTGTGTTACCCATGCAAAGAGTTCCAAAATTGATGCAATCCTGATTATTAGTGTTCAGCCTCTCAAGGATCCCAGAGAACTTTCCTGCTCATCTGGGATCACTCTTAGTGAGATCCTGCCCATGACACCTGGAAGCGTACCCTCACTCAGCCATTACTCTGTTCAGTCCAGGATACCTTGGGTAATAAGTCTGCAGGCAGGGTTATTGGACCCCTTTAAAAGACAGATCCCTACACACTCCTGATGTCTTATTCTCTCTGTCACCTTGCAATTCCAATCAGCTATCTGGTAACTTCTATCTGGTATCGTCCCCTGACCCTCTTCATATCTTCTCTTGTCTCCCCCATTCACACTCTCTACCCATGTCAGACAATCAAAGGTTCTTGGACCTCCTAAGATTCCTGTTCCATTTCTCAGGATTCTGTCTCCATAGCGAGCTTTCCACTTCCACTTAAACAAATGAATAACTCTGGAGTAGTGAAAGCCATGAAAGATCACTCTCTATGAACTATCTTCATTCCCAGGCTCGGTTGAGCGACACATCACAAAGATCTTTTTCTTTAGGGAGACAATTATCTAATAGAGCATATTTCATGCAGGAAGCGGCTTTCGGTAATGCAGTCTCGTCTATGTTCAGGGATAGGTGTAAAGCAAATACACTTGTTTAAATTTATATAAGAAGACAGATTCAGCTGAGCCAAGTGAAAATAAATGAATCTGCTTCAGACTTTTTTTGCATAGGGAGATTTCCCCTTTCACGTAAACAAATGACCATTTCTGGAGCTGTGAAAGCCATGGATGCTTTCTCTCTGTGAACTATCTCCATACCTAGGCTAGGTTGAGTGGGACATCTCAGAGATCTTTTGCTGGGACTCACCAAATGTTGTAACACCTCATCATGTCGGTGTGTTTCCCAAAAATGAAGTCCACCATTACTTTCGCTGAATCTCCTGTGGGTTTCAGATTCATGCCTTTGTGCGTTTCCCCCCCTCCACTGTCTGGACCCCTGTGTCGCCTCAACTCTTCAGGCATTTTTGTTCAACAATTGTTGATGAGTTAATCCTGACCTTGTATTCTGATATGTTGGGTACCAAGCTTACTTCAGCCTTCAGCCCCACCATTGGACTTAAATCTTATGTTTAAGGGAATCTAGCGGTTACTCTTATGGTGGATAAACCAATTAATGCCATTTTTGTGGAGGAATGTCAAACCTAAGAAGTAAATCAATGGAATAATTAAATGAAAGGAATCACATTTCTGTAAAAAGGTGAGTTTTCTATGGTTAATTTCTTCCAGGAGGTTTAAATTCCATTTCTTAGATTAGATTGAAAAATCATTGGACTGCAGATACTTGAGTGCATGAGATGATGTCATCAGCAGGACAGAGTTCATTAGGCAGAGACAGCATCCTCCATGAGTATGTTGGGAGCTTGCCTCTGGATGTGATATGCACTTATCCTAGCCTACACTAAGCGTTGGACGTCTCTGTGTCTGACTGTCCCTTATTTCATTCTCTAACCTTCTGTATCACTCACTATCTCTGTCTCAGTTTCTGTGTATCTCTATCTCTCACTGTCTGTGACTCTATGTATATGTCTCTACACCCTGGGTAGGAGTCTATAATTCAATGTGATTTGCAATGTGTTTGCCGGGTATACTAAGCCAATGTCTCTTTCTCGTTCTCTCCCTCATTCTCTCTCTCTCTCTTTCTCTGTCTGTCTGTCTTTCTGTCTCCCTCCCACACTATCTGTTCATCTGTTTTTACATCTGCACCCTGGGTGAATACCTGGATCTATACTTGTTCTGGACTGTTCGCCACATAAATTGAGCTTTTATCTGTCCATTTCTATGAGTACCAGTCTCTCTTACTCTCCCTCTATCCCTCCCTGTCTCTCTCCCTCTCTATTTATATCTAGGTCTTTTCTTAATATCTCTCTGTTCTAGTACGGAAGAGCATGCTATACATGTCTACAATGGCAAAATTAAGGTGCTGTTTTATTGAACGAAATATCCCCTTCCCATTCCAAAATGAGAATGATTTCTTCCACGTCGATTCTGTCTTAAAGAGGTACCAGATGTGTCTCCAATTTATGTTTTTGGTAAACCCAAAACATTCCTGTCATTTCCAGGGAACTGAACAGGACCCATGCAAAAAGTTTCAAAAATGATGCACTCCTGATAACTAGTGTTCAGCCTGTCAATGATCCCAGAGACCTTTACTGCTCATCTGGGATCTCTCTCTGGGAGATCCTGCCCATGACACCTGGAAGCATGCACTCACTCAGCCACTACTCTTCAGTCCAGGGTTCCATGGGTACTAAGTCTGCAGTAAGGGCTATTGGACCCCTTTAAAAGACAGATCCCTACACACTCCTGATGTCTTATTCTCTCTGTAACCTTCCAATTACAACTGTTAACTGTTAACTGTTATCTGGTATCTTCCTCTGAACCTCTTGATATCTTCTCCTGTCTACCCCACTCACCCTCTCCAACTATGTTAGAAAATCTAAAGTTCATGGACATTCTAAGATTCATGTTCAATTACTCAACATTCTGTCTCCATATCGTGCTTTCCCCTTTCACTGAAATAAATGACCAACTCTGGATCTATGAAAGCCATGGAGGCTCTCTTTCTCTGAACTCTCCATACCCATTCTTGGTTGAGCAGAACATCACAGAGATCTTTTTCTTTAGGGAGACAATTATCTAATAGAGCATATTTCATGCAGGAAGCGGCTTTCGGTAATGCAGTCTCGTCTATGTTCAGGGATAGGTGTAAAGCAAATACACTTGTTTAAATTTATATGAGAAGACAGATTGAGCTGAGCCAAGTGAAAATAAATGAATCTGCTTCAGACTTTTTTTGCTTGATAAAAGCAGCATTTTAAGAGCCTTATGTCTCTTTAGGTTAGTTCAAAATTACTCCAGCTCTTTGAGTTTCACCCACTTGATAATTGTTACTAGTGATCTGTATACAAGCCTGCTTTAAACACTTAACCTTTGAGATTATGTAGACGATTTGGGTAAAAAGGATTTGAGAAGAATGTTTCTGCTCGGGATGTAGCACCTTCACTCTCTGTCTTATGTCTTAACATTCATTCCATACTGCTATGAACACCAAACCTCTGAGAGCTTTAGCCTTTTCTTTACCACATTTACCAACCTCAGGAACTATTTCATTAGATGTGCCTGCCCATGGTCTAGAAATCCCAGCTGATTCTACACCAGAGACCCCAATAGTAGGGTGCTGGGTAGGTCACAGAGAACTTTTTTGGGATTGACAAAATGGTGAAAACCCCAATCAGAACGGTGTGTTTCCCAATTATGAGGCCCACCACCACATTTGCTGAATCACCAGTAGGTTTCAGATTCATGCCTTTGGGAGTTTCTTCCCTCCAGTCTTCAGACCCCTGTGTCATCTCAACTCTTGGGCATTTTCTATTACACATTTGTCAATGAGTTAAGGCTGAATCCATCTTTTGAGATGTTATGTAACAAGCCTCCTTCAGCCACCTCCATTGGAATTACATCTTAAGTTTAAGGGTTAGGGTTATGGTTAGCGGTTACTGTTACTGTGGAAAAACCATTAAATGTCTTTTTGTGGAGTAATGTCGACACCCTAAGAAGTACATCGATGGACTAAGAAAATGAAAGATATCATCTTACTGTAAAAAAGTTGAGTTTTCCATGGTTACCTTCTTCCTGGAAGGTTTAAATTCCATTTCTCAGATTAGATTGAAGGAACATTGGACTGCAGTTACTTGGGTGCACTAAATGATGACAGAAGTAGGAAAGAGTTCATTAGGCAGACACAGCATCATCAATGAGTGTGTTTGGAGCCAGCACTGTACCCAGTATTCAATAATCTCAGCTTTCACTAATCCTTTGCATGTCTGTGTGTCTGTCTGGCTGCTTTTCTGACTTTTTATTCCCTACCTCTCTATCACTCATTGTCTCTGTCTCTGTGTATCTCTGTCTCTCCCTGTCTCTGTCTCTCTGTATATGTCCCTTCACCCTGGTGGGCCTCTACTACTCTACCTACTTTGCACTGGACCTGCCTGCTACACTTGGCATCTCTCTCTCTCCCTCGCTTGCTCTGTCACTCTCTGGCCTTCTGTCTTTGCCTCTGCAACTTGGGTGAATCAGCAGCTCTGGACTTCCTCAGGAATGTTCTCCCCAAAAACTGAACTTTTGTCTTTCTAGATGCCTGTGTCTTTCTCGCTGTGTGTCTGTCTGTCTCTATCTCACAGTACAGGAGAGATTGTTAAACCACTCTAAAATGGTAAAACTAAAGAGTTTTTTATTTTCCTAAAGATACCCTTGTCTATCCAAAATGTGAATGCTTTCAGGCAAGTTGTTTCTGTCAAAAAAGGCAGCTGATATGTCTCCAATTTATGTTTTTTGAAAACACAAAGCATTCCTGTAAGTTCCAGGGAGCTGAATGGGACCCATGCAAAATGTTCCAAATATTCACTCCAGACAAATCTTGTTCAGCCTCACAGAGTTTCCAGATTGCTTTCCTCATCCTCTGAGAATTTTCCCTGGGAAAACCCTCCCTCATCTGGCCATACTCCCCTCTGACACCACAACTTCAGAAATATTTTTCTTTTCTAAACTTAACATCATCTCCTACATTGCTGAAACCTGCCGAGGCTTAGGATGCCCCAGACAGTGTCACACAATCTGGAAATCCGTGGAACAACCAGGTAATCCAGGATGTGGTCGTACCCCACTATACTCAACCCACCCAAAGATGGTCAATGCCACTTCATCAAAAAGAAGCAGTCTTGAGAAGTTGACATCCTCATTCCCTAAGTTGCAAATCTAAGACCCCAAATTTTCATAATCAGTGAAGTTGGGAATGAAACGTGCTTGCATCGGGCTAACTTCCCATGTCATCTGGAAGGGTGAAATCACTCAGCCAATACTCTGCTCATTCCAGGGTTCCATGGGTACTAAGTCTGCAGGCAGGGTTATAGGACTTCTTTAAAAAACAGATCCCTACCCAATTCTGTTGTCTTTTTCTCTGTCACCTTCCAATTCCTCTCTGCTCTCTGATATCTGGTATCTTCCTCTGACCCTCTTCATCTCTTCTCCTGTCTCCCCCACTCACCCTCTCCAAACATGTCAGAAAATCTAAAGGTCATGGGCATTCTAAGATTTGTGTTCCATTGCTCAGTGTTCTGTCTCAATAGCGAGCTTTCCCCTTCCACATAAACAAATGACCAACTCTGGAGCGGGGAATGCCAAGGAGGCTCTTTCTCTCTGTGAACTATCTCCATACCCAGGCTCGGTAGAGGTGGACATCACAGAGATATTTTTCTGGGACTGACCAAACGGTGAAACAGCCCATCAGGATGCTGTGTTTCCCAAGGATGAGGTCCACAACCACATTCTCTGAATCACCTGTGGGTTTCATACTTATGCCTCTGGACGTTTCTTTCCTCATCTGTTCAGACCCCTGTGTCATCTCAAATGTTTAGGCATTTTTGTTCCACAATTGTCAATGAGGAAGGCTGAATCCATCTTATGAGATGCTGGGAAGTGTGCCTCCTTTAGCTACCATCATTGGAAATACATCTTATGTTTAAGGGTATCTAGCAGTTATAGTTACCATGAAAAAAACATTCAATGCCTTTGTGTGGAGGAATGTAAAATACCCTATGAAGTACATCAATAGACTAAGAAAATGAAAGCAATCCCATTACTGTAAAAAAGGTGAGTTTTCCATGGTTATCTTCTTCCAGGAAGGTTTAAATTCCATTTCTAAGATTAGATGGAAAAATCATTGGACTGCAGATACTTGGGTGCACGATGTGATGTCAGCTGCAGGACAGAGTTCATTAGGTAGAGACAGCATCCTCCATGAGTATGTTGGTAGCATGCATCTGGACGTGATATGCACTTATCCTAGCCTAGAACAAGTGTTTGACTGTATGTATGTCTGTCTCTCATTTCATTCTCTTTCGTGCATCACTCTCTGTCTCTGTGTATCTGTCTCTCACTGTCTGTGTCTCTATGTATATGTCTCTAAACCCTATGTTTGCCTGCTACACAAAGTCAAAGCCTCTGTCTCTCTCTGTGTCTGTTCTTCTGTGTTTGGCTCTGCACCCTGGGGGAATACCTGTAGCTGTACTTGTCCTGAACTGGTCTCAGCCTAAACTGAGCTTTTATCTGTCCGTTTGTATCTCTCTCTCTCTCTCTCTCTCTCTCTCTCTCTCTCTCTCTCTCTCTCTGTGTGTGTGTGTGTGTGTGTGTGTGTGTGTCTATGTCTCTGTCTGAGTACTGAAGAGAATGCTGAACCTCTCTACAATGCCAAAATTAATGTGCTTTTTTATTGTCCAAAGATACCCATCCCATTCCAAAATGAGAATTCTTTCAGCCAAGTCGCTTCTATCATAAAGAGGCAGCTGATACCTCTCATACTAGGACTTCAGAAACATTTTCTATTCCAAACTTTACCTCATCTCCTATGCTGCTGACATCAGGAGAGGTCTAGGAGGCCCAGGTATGTGCCGCAAGGCTTGCATAAGGAGGACACAACCGGATAAACCAGGATGTGTTAGTTCCACAACTTTCACAGGTACCCCAATGATGGTCAATGTCTCTACTTCAGCAGGATGCAGTACTGAAAACTCGATATTCTTATTTCCTAAATTGCCATGTCTATCAACCCAACATTCTGTATTCAAGGAGAGTTGGAATGAAAGTTCTAGGCATCAGGCTGGCATATCCAAGGCACCGGGCATGATTCATTCACTCAGGCAGTACTCTGTACAAGCTTCCATGGGTACTAAATCTGCAGGGAGTTTTATAGGACCCCTTTAAAAGACAGATCCCGACTCTATCATGCTTTGTTATTCACTCTCACACTCTGTCTCTCTCTTTGTCTCTCTCTCTCACCTTCCAATTCCTCTCTGCTCTCTGCTCTTCCTATGGCTGACTTCATCTCTTCTCTTGTCTCCCCCACTCACCCTCTCTCTCCCTGTCAGAAATCTTCGTTTATGGACTTTTGAAGGTTGGTGTTCCAATGCTCAGTCTTCAGTTTCCATAGCACATAAACCACATAAACAAAAGACAAACACTGGATTTATGAAAGCATGGCAGAGTCTCTATGACCTCTCTCCATACCCAGGCTCGGTTGAGCGGGATGCCACTGCGATCTTACTCTGGGACTGACCAAATGGTGAAACACACCATCAGGTCATTGTGTTTCCCAAGGATTAGGTCCACCACCACATTTCCTAAATCACCTGTGGTTTTCAGATTTATGCCTTTGAGATTTTCTTCCCTCCACTCTTCAGACTCCTGTGTTGTCTCAACTGTTTGGGTAATTTTGGTCACACAATTGTCGATGAGATCAGGCTGACTCAATATTCTGTGATGTTGGATACCGAGCCACCTTAAGCCACTCCCATTGGAAGTACATCTTATATTTAACAGAATCTAGTGTTTACTGGTATTGTGGAAAAACCATTCAATGCCTATTTGTGGAGAAATATCATGTACCCTAAGAATTACATTAATTGACTATGAAAATGAAAGGAATCACATTGCTGTAAATAAATGTGAGTTTTCCATGTTAGCTTCTTCCAGGAAGGTTTGAATTCCATTTCGTAGATTGGATTGGAAGATCATTGAACTGCAGGTTCTTGGTTGCATGAGATGTTGTCAGCAGTAGGACAGAGTTCATTGGCAGAGACATCATCCTCCATGAGAAGGTTGGGAGCCTGCCTCTGTAACTTGTATTCCCTTATCTCTGCCTAGACTAAGCCGTGGCCTGTCTGTGTGTCTGCTGTCTGTTTGTCTCTCATTTCATTCTCTAAATCTCACTCCATCAATCTGTCGTGACCCGGCATATCTCAGCTTTAACTCATGACAGCCGTGTGGTTCTACCTGAGTGGGGGTGTGTGGACCTGGAAACTCCTAGCAACCCACCAGCAATAAAGATCAAACACAGGCATCTTGTCATCTTTAGAGAGCTCTCGGTTCCATGCTTTAGAGCTAGAGTCAGTTCTTTATTAGCCATCTTTTCTGCTGTTTCTTAGCCATCCTGCCAATACCATGAGGGAACCATTGCTCTCTTTGTTCTGCTCTCTGCTCTCTTTGATCGACCCTATTCCTGTCTTCCCTGGTCATTCACACACGTTACACCTCCGCCCACATGAGGGCCTATTCAGAAGCTTAGACCCACAGAGATGCAAATAAGAGGCATACTACCCTGAGGCTATGGCAAACAATAGTAGCCCTACTGGCAATTAACAATAAAAATAGTGGGCCAGAGATTTCCAGTGCCCTTGTTTGCTGAAGCTGGAGGATGGGCCCTAAAATATTTCATTACAGAATTATTTGGTCCCCCACAATACCTCTCTATTAAATTAATAAAAAGAAACCTGTGCTTCTGAATCAGGACAGATGACTGTGCCTGTTTTAGGAGGCTCCCTTCAACCTGTCAGGTGTGCCCTTCAAGGAATCACGCATTTCGTCATGCATGTTCTGATTTAGGATTCCCTAAATGTAAGGAAAACCATACCCGTCTCTGGCTGGAAACAGTCTCTGTAAAACAAATAAGGTTAGTGGGGGATGAGCCATGGTCCATCCTCAAGTGTTCTGAATCAGCAAGAAACCTCCAGGAGTAGAGAGCTTCAGCTCTCATGCCTGCAAAAGTTCTCCTGTGGAATGGAGACATATAAAGGTTAAAATAGCCTTTTAAAAATCTGCGTGGCAGTGCCTCTAGTGCCTCTGATATGGACCTTATTAAACTTTGCTCCCTAAAACATACTTCTATCCTAAGGCTTGTAAATTACACGTTACATTCCTGTTAGAATGTACTGACTTCTAGTATCTAATAACAATTGCGTAACACATATAGCAATATCAGAGACATTAACAATTCCATCATGAACATACATTAGGGTGTGTTACAATACAATCAAAAGACAATGAGATATTCTCACAATCTGTGGGGTGTGAACAATTTCACAATTCTAAGTCTTTTTCCTTTATTCCCTGCCTGGGACTGAATGCCCCTTGAACATTTCTCTTTCTTGCTCAAAGTCTGAAGTTCTAACATCAGGTTTGTAACATCAGTGTTTGAAAGTTAACTAAAAAGACTTTTGTCCATGTCTTGATAAAGCATTGTGAAGGAGCTTCTGCCAGTTGTTTTATGACAATATCCAACTGTACTAAATGGGTCCTTTTTCCCAAGGGGAAAACTGGCAAAACAGTTTTGTGTGTCTGTATGTGGCAAGAAAGAAAGCTGTTTTTTTGTTATCAAATTTTTAGTCTGCTCCTGGATGAGCACTCATGGATTCAGAGAGGAGGATGTAGTCCGTCTGTAGAGAGGCTGGGTCTCTGGAAAGCATCTTGAAACTGGAACTGGGTGTGTCTCCTTTCTTCCTCCAGCTGTAGTTCAGATGCACTCAGAGTTCAGAAATACAGGTCCATTGTTTCACTCCAGCTGGTTCAGACGTTATCCTGTGGACCCAGGTCTAATTCCTCTCTGCTTTATGCATCTCATCAACCACTCCAGCAGCCAGCATGACTCATTCTTTACCTTCGAGAAAACATACACATGCCCTCGACCCCCAAATAATTAAGGAATCTGCTCCCCTCTATTCATCTTTCCATTTGACCTGAGCAAAATTTGCTGGAGTTCCTTCATGCCAGAATCTGTCTGTATCAGATTGCTCACTGGCATCCATATTTAAAAAGTTTAAGATAAACAGTGTGTGATTTAGCGCAGCATGTGGAGACTGTGGGCACAGCTCCCCCCTTTTTATATTAGAAGCTGTGTTTTTAGGGCACTATGGGCCCTCTCTATTATTACTTGTACTTGGGGATCTTTAAGGAATACATTTTACATTAAGCACAAAATTGCTGGCAAGCTTTGCTAGTATAACGAGATCCATTATCTGTTTTTATAACTTTTGGCACTCCCATGTCAGCAAAACATCTTAAACAGTGTTTTATAAGATGTCTGGTGGCTTCTTCTGTTTCTGGAGTGGCCATTAAGAAACCTGAATATGTGTCAATTTCCACGTGCACATTTTTAACTTGCCAAACTCCTTGATGTGAGTCACATCCATTCACCATAAATAGTTGGGGAGCAGGCCTTGAGGATTTATCCTTAAATTAGCCATAGCCATATTGTGGACATTTTCCACATTCTTTGATGATTTGACCAGCAGTCTCTCTGGTTAAGCCAAATTTCTTTCCTAGACTTTTGCTATTTAGATGAAGAAAGTTACAAGCCTGTCGAGCTTTCAATATTTAAGGCAAATCAACCAAATTTTTAATCAGTTAATTCATTCAATGTGGCTAGTAATCAGGGAAAGGCCTTTTTAATAGGTTCCCAGTGTGCACCATAAACCATGGTAATTCTCTTAAGTGAATAACATTTGAATTTGCTCAAATATCACTCTGACTTGACTATTACTAGACCCTGTGCAGGGGACTGTCTCTATTACTTTATAAGCCTTAAAGACATAGTGACTGTCAGTATACAAATTAAATGAATTATTTACCAAGATCTGAAAGACCACTGCAACAACTCACAATTTGATTATTTGAGCTGAAGCCAGAGCTGTTTGCTCTATCTATTCCTTTCTATTAATAACCTATGTAAGTGACTCTCCCAATGGAACCATTGGTTAAAACTAACATAGCATATTTTTACAGGACTGTTTTTTTTTTTTTTACAATTTTCGAAATACAAAATGATGCATTAGTGTAAATTGTAACAGTCCATGAGGTAGAAACTGATCAGTAATTCTTCCTGAAAACTGAGCAAAGGCGATCATCCATGACTCATTGTTCTGAAATAACCTACTAAACTGTTGCTTAGCATAGGGGACATGTATCATATTTGCTTCTCTCCTAAAATACTTTCTAGAATCTATATGGCATTTCTGCATCATGTAAGCTACTGTTTTAAAATAAGGGTTTAATATTTAGGCTGGTAAGACAGGTAGGCGCAACCACCATAATGGTTCCTTCTGCTATTATAGAAGTTGGTCTATGTTTTGTGGGGAGCACATTAGCTTCCCATGGTTTTGTATAGTCAATATATCTGATGATGCGGAATCGCCTCCTCTACTTATAGAACTTGTCTACCTTCTTAGTTAGATGTTTGGGTACATCTGGATCATTATCTCCTTATAGAATCTTTCTTAAAGGATTTAAATCATCATTAGATGTTTCAAAAAAGGTATTTAACCAATGAATATTTTATAACAACTTCTTAAAAACTCATTTCAATATTTCAAACTATCTTTTCCAATTGCTATCTTTTAAGCCTTAATTTATTTAGAATATAACATATGTCTTTAACACTTTTTAAGATTTATTTAAAGTTTCTAAGTAGCCTTTTCTAATCTAACCTTTGGAGCTCACCAGGTGATAAGACTTCATTTGCATCTTAGCTGACCTGGCCTAATTTGCTTTTGCAAAGACACATTCAAGTTGTGAATCTAACAGGATTGCTCTCTCCTGAGGCTTTTCATAAACCCTTTTTAAAATCATGTATCAATTTTTATTTTCTAGATTTTCCTTTTTTAACCATAAAAATTTAGGAAGATCTGTATCCTCTCATCTGCCAAATATTTACAGAACCATCCATAGATTCCTCATGTCTCTAAGCTAATGCTATAGTCTTTTGCTAACTTTTTTATTGACTATCTCCTAGGGCTCAAATCATTAATTTTTCCTCTTAAGATATTGACTGACTTACTGGATGCTTTTTTGACCGTATTAAAGCGATTTTAATATTTTGTAAACTATGCGAGGCAATGTAAATACCTCTCTAATCATATCGAAGGCAATTTAGGCATTTCCATTCATCTGCATTCATAAATTCACAATTACATCACACATCCAGGTGTGGCCACACTTTTCATTCATAACTTGCATACATCTCACATTTCTCCTTTGGCCTTGGTTATGATCACTTTGTTGAAAAGAAACATCCCTAATTGAAATTTCTCCTAACATAGTAGCTGTAGTCAATCCTTGAAATATGAGCATCCAAAATTTGAAAAAATTTAAGCTTAAATATGTTGCCCTTTCTTATTTGTAAGTCTCAAAATCAGTTTCTGTCTGGCTGTATCAATAGCATTTATATAAATTGACTAGCCATCAGCCATGGCGGCATCTCTCAAGGCTGTAAGTTACCCTGAGGAGGCAGGCTGTCTCCCACCCCATCAGCCATTTTGTCTAGCCTGCCGCAGACACCAGCATAAGTTGGAACCTAGCTGCTGGCTGAGGGCTGGCAGACTGAGGCCACTGCCACGGCTGACCTCTGCTTTAGCTCGATTATGCCCTCTGGGCTGCTGAAAAATCTGCGGCTGTATTTTGGGCACAAGCCTAATCCCTTATTTTCTCTTTTTTTTTGAGACTCTGTCTGACTTGGTGCTCTTCCTGAAAATGTCCAAAGCAAACTCTTGAAGGCTCTGTGCATTTCTTCCTCCCTATGCCTTGCTTTCTGTGTTGGAATAACTGATTTTTAACTGAAGTTCTGGTAAGGCAGCCATCATCGCTAATCCCTGGTGTAAGTTATGTCCACATCTGAAAAATTCTTGATGAACTCACCTACGTCAGTCCTTTTCCTGTGAGGCATGCAGTACCAGGATTCTAATAAGCTAGCTGTTTCACAATCAAAGCTCCAATACCTGTTTATCTAACCCTTTTAGATCATGTCCACATAGGCCTAGAAACCAATTCTGAACTAACTCCCTAAGTCCCTGCCTGCTCTCTATAGCAAATCTCCTTCTCCTAACCGGCAGGCCTTGGTTACCCACTTTCAATTTCCTAGGAGTGAGGTTTCTACAGCAATATTCCCTATCATCCTCTGGGTAAAAATTGCTGTTGATCCATACTTGACACAAGCCATTTTCAGTTCCTTGAGCTGTTTGAAGGGTATTGGCACACATACCCTGCTATGTTCCCCTGAGCCTCTCTCTCTCTGATCCAAGGAAACCTGTATATTTCTTATCTCCTGTAAACAATTTCACTAAAATTTCCAAGTCTCTTTGCTCTTGCTGAATTTTACCATTGAGTATTTGCCTTTTTGTATTCCCAGTTCAAAAGGAAAGAATGAGGTGAAGGCTCCCTCCATCTTGGTAGTTATTAACTCTCTCTCGCTGCTGATCCCAATCATTGATCCTGTATATTCTTTACCATCCAGCTGCCCCTTAGTAGGCGTGGAGTTTTCTGTACTCCATTACATTCCTAGATATCTCCAGAGGGCCTACTTGTATGCGATGCCACAGGTATGTCTCCCCAAGTCCTGCGCAACTCGAAATGCTGCATCATGGCGGTTGCTTTTGCAAGTGGGGAGGATCCTTTTAAAACTTACAGACTCTAAAATCTCCTGTACTTGCTTTCATTTGTTTTAGCTCTCCCGGCTGTTAAACTATACCCAAGTAAATAAATATACAATTATCTGACTAACAATTACCTGCCTGATTTCTCTAACTATATACATTTTTACTTTCAAGGCTAACTTACTTCTCTTTAACATCTGGCTAATATTTCTGTTTCATATTTACAATTACCTGCATTTTTCATTCCGGAGTTTAACACGTTACATTTTACTACTTTATCACCTGACTGATATTTTAGTCTCACATCTTCTTTGT
>NW_023276919.1:5519840-5545314 GCF_003668045.3 Cricetulus griseus | reverse complement strand
TAAGTGCATATCATGTCCAGAGGCAGTCTCCCAACATACTCATGGATGATGTTGTCTCTTCCTAATGAACTCTGTCCTGCAGCTGACATCACATCATGCACTCAAGAATCTGCAGTCCAATGATCTTTCCATCTAATCTAAGAAATGGAATTTAAACCATCCTGGAAGAAGCTAACCATGGAAAACTCACCTTTTTTACAGTAATGGGATTGTTTTCATTTTCTTAGTCTATTGATGTACTTCATAGGGTATTTGACATTCCTCCATACAAAGGCATCGAATGTTTTTTTTCATGGTAACTATAACTGCTAGATACCATTAAACATAAGATGTAATTCCAATGGAGTTAGCTGAAGGAGGCACACTTCCCAGCATCTCATAAGATGGATTCAGCCTTCCTCATTGACAATTGTGTAACAAAAATGCCTAAACATTTGAGATGACATAGGGGTCTGAACAGAAGAGGAAAGGAAATTCCAGAGGCATAATTATGAAACCCACATGTGATTCAGTGAATGTGGTGGTGGACCTCATCCTGGGGAAGCACAGCATCCTGATGGGCTGTTTCACCATTTGGTCAGTCCCAGAGAAATATCTCTGTGATGTCCACCTCTACATAGCCTGGATATGGAGAGAGTTCACAGAGAGAGCCTCCCTGGCTTTCCCAGCTCCAGAGTTGTTCATTTGTTTATGTGAAAGGGGAAAGCTCACTATTGAGGCAGAACCCTGAGCAATGGAACACAAATCTTAGAATGTCCATGACTTTTAGATTTTCTGACATGTTTGGAGAGGGTGAGTGGGGGAGACAGGAGAAGAGATGAAGAGGGTCAGAGGAAGATACCAGATAGCAGAGAGCAGAGAGGAATTGGAATGTGACAGAGAAAAAGACAACAGAAGTGGGTAGGGATCTGTTTTTTAAAGAAGTCCTATAACCCTGCCTGCAGACTTAGTACCCATGGAATCCTGGAATGAGCAGAGTATTGGCTGAGTGATTGCACCCTTCCAGATGACATGGGAAGTTAGCCGGATGCAAGGACCTTTCATTCCCAACTTCACTGATTATGTAATTTTGGGGTCTTAGATTTGCAACTTAGGGAGTAAGGATGTCGAGTTCTCAAGACCGCTTCTTTTTGATGAAGTGGCATTGACCACCCTTGGGGGGTGGGTTGAGAATAGTGGGGTACTACCACAGCCTGGATTACCTGGTTGCTCCACGGATTTCCAGATTGTGTGACACTGTCTGGGGCATCCTAAGCCTTGGCAGGTGTTAGCAGTGTAGGAGATGAAGTTAAGTTTAGAAAAAAAATTATTTCTAAAGTTGTGGTGTCAGAGGGGAGTATGATCAGATGAGGGAGGGTTTTCCCAGGGAAAATTCTCAGAGGATGAGGAAAGCAATCTGGAAACTCTGTGAGGCTGAACAAGATTTATCTGGAGTGAATATTTGGAACTTTTTGGATGGGTCCCATTCAGCTCCCTGGAACTTACAGGAAAGCTTTGTGTTTTCAAAAAAACATAAATTGGAGACACATCAGCTGCCTTTTTTTGACAGAAGCAACTTGCCTGAAAGC
This sequence comes from Cricetulus griseus, assembly GCF_003668045.3. NCBI lineage: Eukaryota > Metazoa > Chordata > Mammalia > Rodentia > Cricetidae > Cricetulus > Cricetulus griseus. Next base: position 5,543,746 of record NW_023276919.1, on the reverse strand, counting down.
ATTCACATTCTGGATATATAACAGTATCTTTAGGAAAATAAAAAACTCTTTAGTTTTACCATTTTAGAGTGGTTTAACAATCTCTTCTGTACTGTGAGATAGAGTCAGACAGACACACAGCGAGAAAGACACAGGCATCCAGAAAGACAAAAGTTCAGTTTTGGGGGAGAACATTCCTGAGGAAGTCCAGAGCTGCTGATATTCCCAAGTTGCAGAGGCAAAGACAGAAGGCCAGAGAGTGACAGAGCAAGCAAGGGAGAGAGAGAGAGAGAGAGAGAGAGAGAGAGAGAGAGAGAGAGAGAGATAACAAGTGTAGCAGGCAGGTCCAGTGCAAAGTAGGTAGAGTAGTAGAGGCCCACCAGGGTGAAGGGACATATACAGAGAGACAGAGACAGGGAGAGACAGAGATACACAGAGACAGAGACAATGAGTGATAGAGAGATAGGGACTGAAAAGTCAGAAAAGCAGCCAGGCAGACACACAGACATACAAAGGCTTAGTGAAGGCTGAGATAATTGAATACTGGGTCCAGTGCTGGCTCCAAACACACTCACTGATGATGCTGTGTCTGCCTAATGAACTCTTTCCTACTTCTGTCATCATTTCATGCACCCAAGTATCTGCAGTCCAATGATCCTTCAATCTAATCTAAGAAATGGAATTTAAACCTTCCAGGAAGTAGGTAACCATGGAAAACTCACCTTTTTTAAAGTAAGATGATATCTTTCATTTTCTTAGTCCATCGATGTACTTCTTAGGGTGTTTGACATTACTCTACAAAAAGACATTTAATGGTTTTTCCACAGTAACAGTAACCACTAACCCTTAAACTTAAGATGTAATTCCAATGGAGGTGGCTGAAGGAGGTTTGGTACACAACATCTCAAAAGATGGATTCAGCCTTAACTCATTGACAAATGTGTAATAGAAAATGCCCGAAGAGTTGGGATGACACAGGGGTCTGAAGACTTGAGGGAATAAACTCCCAAAGGCATAAATCTGAAACCTACTGGTGATTCAGCAAATGTGGTGGTGGGCCTCATTCTTGGGAAACACACCGTTCTGAATGGGGTTTTCACCATTTTGTCAATCCCAAAAAAGTTTTCTGTGAGCTACCAGCACCCTAATATCGGGGTCGCTGGTGTGGAAGCAGCTGGGATTTCTAGACCATGGGCAGGCACTTCTATGAAATAGTTCCTGAGGTTGGTAAATGTGGTAAAGAAAAGGCTAAACTCTCAGAGTTTTGGTGTTCATAGCAGTATGGAATGAATGTTAAGACATAAGACAGAGAGTGAAGGTGCTACATCCCGAGCAGAAACATTCTTCTCAAATCCTTTTTACCCAAATCGTCTACATAATCTCAAAGGTTAAGTGTTTAAAGCAGGCTTGTATACAGATCACTAGTAACAATTATCAAGTGGGTGAAACTCAAAGAGCTGGAGTAATTTTGAACTAACCTAACGAGACATAAGGCTCTTAAAATGCTGCTTTTATCAAGCAAAAAAAGTCTGAAGCAGATTCATTTATTTTCACTTGGCTCAGCTGAATCTGTCTTCTCATATGAATTTAAACAAGTGTATTTGATTTACACCTATCCCTGAACATAGACGAGACTGCATTACCGAAAGCCGCTTCCTGCATGAAATATGCTCTATTAGATATTTGTCTCCCTAAAGAAAAAGATGTCTGTGATGTTCCGCTCAACCAAGAATGGGTATGGAGAGTTCAGAGAGAGAGAGCCTCCATGGCTTTCATAGATCCAGAGTTGGTCATTTATTTCAGTGGAAGGGGAAAGCTCGCTATGGAGACAGAATGCTGAGTAATCGAATACAAATCTTAAAATGTCCATGAACTTTAGATTTTCTAACATGGTTGGAGAGGGTGAGTGGGTTAGATAGGAGAAGAGATCAAGAAGTTCAGAAGAAGATACCAGATAACAGTTAACAGATAACAGTTGTAATTGGAAGGTTACAGAGAGAATAAGACATCAGGAGTGTGTGGGGGTCTGTCTTTAAAGGGGTCCAATAGCCCTGACTGCAGACTTAGTACCCATGGAACCCTGGAATGAAGAGTAGTGCATCTTTCCAGGTGTCATGGGCAGGATCTCCCAGAGAAAGATCCCAGATGAGCAGGAAAGGTCTCTGGGATCATTGACAGGCTGAACACTAACTATCAGGAGTGCATCATTTTTGAAACTCTTTGTATGGGTGCCGTTCAGTTCCCTGGAAACTACAGGAATGTTTTGGGTTTACCAAAAACATAAATGGGAGACAAATCAGGTGCCTCTTTAAGATAGAAGCGACTTGGAAGAAATCATTCTCATTTTGGAATGGGAAGGGGATATTTCGTTCAATAAAACAACACCTTAATTTTGCCATTGTAGACATGTTTATCATGCTCTTCAGTACTAGAACAGAGAGATATTAAGACAAAGACCTAGAGATAAATAGAAAGAGGGAGAAAGAGAGGGAGAGAGAGAGGAAAAGTGAGAGAGACTGGGACTCATAGAAATGGACAGATAAAAGCTCAATTTATGTGGAGAACAGTCCAGTACAAGTAAAAATCCAGGTAGGTATTCACCCGGGGTGCAGAGGTAAAAACAGATGACGCAGACAGTGGTGGGAGGGAGAAAGAAAGGACAGACAGCAGAGAAGAGAGAGAGAGCGAGAGAGAGAGAGAGAGAGAACGAGAAAGAGACATTGGCTTAGTATACCCGGCAAAGACATTGCGAATCACATTGAATTATAGACTCCTACCCAGGGTGTAGAGGCATATACAGAGTCACAGACAGTGAGAGATAGAGATACACAGAGACTGAGACAAATATAGTGAGTGATATAGAAGGTTAGAGAATGAAATAAGGGACAGACAGACACAGAGACAGTCCAAGGCTTAGTGTAGGCTAGGATAAGTGCATATCACATCCACAGGCAAGCTCACAACATACTTATAGAGGATGTTGTCTCTGCCTAATGAACTCTGTCCTGCTGATGACATCATCTCTTGCACTCAAGTATCTGCAGTCCATGATTTTTCAATCTAATCTAAGAAATGGAATTTAAACCTTCCTGGAAGAAATTAACCATGGAAAACTCACCTTTTTACAGTAATGTGATTACTTTCATTTTCTTATTCCATTGATGTACTTCTTTGGTTTTGACATTCCTACACAAAAATGGCATTAATCGGTTTATCCACCATAAGAGTAACCGCTAGATTCCCTTAACCATAAGATTTAAGTCCAATGGTGGGGCTGAAGGATGAAGTAAGCTCGGTACCCAACATACCAGAATACAAGGTCAGGATTAACTCATCAACAATTGTTGATCAAAAATGCCTGAAGAGTTTAGGAGACACAGGGGTCCAGACAGTGGAGGGGGAGAAACTCACAAAGGCGTGAATCTGAAACCCACAGGAGATTCAGGTAAAGTAATGGTGGACTTCATTTTTGGGAAACACACCGACATGATGAGGTGTTACAACATTGGTGAGTCCCAGCAAAAGATCTCTGCGATGTCCCACTCAACCTAGCCTAGGTATGGAGATAGTTCACAGAGAGAGAGCATCCATGGCTTTCACAGCTCCAGAAATGGTCATTTGTTTACGTGAAAGGGGAAATCTCCCTATGTAGAGGGAACCCTGAGAAAGGAACAGGGATTTTACAATGTCCATGAACTTTAGATTTTCTGACATTTTTGGAAAGGGTGAGTTGGGGAGACAGAAGAAGAGATTACTAGGTTAAGAGGAAGATAACAGATCCAGATATAGAAGAGAGGAATTGGAAGGTGACAGAGAAAAAGACATCAAGAGTGGGTTGGGATCTGCCTTTGAAAGGACCTTAAAACCATGCTTACAGAATTAGTACTCACTGAACCCTGGACTGAACAGAGTATAGGCGGATTGTCACCCTTGCAGGTGACATGGGCATTTAGCCAGATGTCAGGACCTTACATTCTCAACTTCACTGATTATGGAAATTTGGGGTCTTAGATTTTCAACTAATGGAATAAGGATGTCAACTTCTCAAGATTGCTTCTTTTTGATGAAGTGGCATTGACCAACTTTGGGTGGGTTGAGAATAGTGGGGTACACCACATCCTGGATTACTTGGTTGCTCCACGGATTTCCAGATTGTGTGACCCTGTCTTAGGCATCCTATGCCTTGGGAGATTTCAACCATGTAGGAGATGAAGTTAAATTTATAAAAAAGTATTTCTGAAGTTGTGGTGTAAGAGGGAAGTATGGTGAGATGAGGGAGGATTTTCCCAGGGGAAGTTCTCAGAGGAGGAGGAAAGCAATCTGGAAACTCTGAGAGGCTGAACACTATCTGGAATGAATCTCTGAACCTTTTGGCATGGGTCCCATTCAGCTCCCTGGAACTTACAGGAATACTTTGCATTTGCCAAAAACAAATTTGAGACACATCAGCTGCCTTTTTTGATAGAAGCTACTTGCCTGAAAGCATTCACATTTTGGATAGAGAAAGGTATCTTTAGGACAATAAAAAAGCTCTTTAGTTTTACCATTTTAGAGTGGTTTAGCAATCTCTTCTGTACTCTGACAGAGAGATAGACAGACACACAGCAAGAAAGTAACATACAGACAGACCAACAAAAGGTTCACTTACGGTGCAGAACATTCCTGAGCAAGTCCAGAGCTGCTGATTTTTCGCCTATCGTTGGGCAGAGGCAAAGCAGAAGGCCAGAGAGCTGACAGGAATGAGAGCCTAAGAATAGAGAGATAGAGAGAGAGAGAGGAGCGAAGAGAGAGAGAGTGAGAGAGAGACGGGAGAGGGAGGAGGGAGGCGAGGAGAGAGTGTGGGGAGCAGGGGCAGTGCACAGTAGAAGTAGAGATGTAAGAGGGCAACGAGGGTATAAGGGACATTACCATGATATAGGTGTACCGGACTGAGAATAGCCGTCGTGATCGAGCACATGAATAGAGTGTAGCCTAAACATGATTCCATACAGGAGGAGACTCGACTGGTACTGCTCCTATATGATCTGACGTAGATCTTTTGCTGCTGGTATATCAATCATTATTCACCCAAGAGTATGCTGACGAGATACGAATCGTATGTGTTTCGAAATGCTAAGTGCATACTAGTTAATGGAAGGATGTGTAACAATATTCTTCTGATGTTAGAAGTTAGCTAGTAGATGGAAAGCTCACATTTTTACGGTTGCATCTGGCCTCCGCATTTAGTCATGGCGGACTTGAATCTCTCTCTGCCTAATGAACTCTGGCCTACTGCTGACATCATTTTGTGCACCCATGTACCTGCAGTCTGATGTTTCTTCAATCTTATCTAAGAAATGGAATTTAAGCCTTCCTGGAAGAAGCTAACGATGGAAAACTTAACTTTTTTACAGTAATATGATATCTTTCATTTCTTAGTACATTAGAGAATTTGAAATAACTCCACAAAAAGACACTGAATGGTTTTTCCACAGTAACAATAACCCTATATTCCCGTAAATATAAGATGTAATTCTAATGGAGGTGCCTGAAGGATGCTTGGTACCCAAATCTCAAATGATTGAGTCAGCCTTGACTCATCGACAAATGTGGAACAGAAAATGCCCAAAGAGTTTTTTACAACACAGGGGTAAAAAGAGTGGAGGGAAGAAACTCCCAAAGGCATAAATCTGAAACCCAAAAGTGATTCAGCAAATGTGTTGGTGGGCTTCATCCTTGGGAACACAGATCTGATGGGGTGTTTCACCATTTGGTCAATCCCCAATAAAAGATCTTTGTGATGTGCCGCTCAACCGAGCCTGGGTATGAAGAGAGTTCATAGAGAGTGAGCTTTCATGGCTTTCACTACTCCAGAGTTATTCATTTGTTTAAGTGGAAGTGGAAAGCTTGCTATGGAGACAGAATCCTGAGAAATGGAACAGGAATCTTAGGAGGTCCAAGAACCTTTGATTGTCTGACATGGGTAGAGAGTGTGAGTGGGGAAGACAAGAGAAGATATGAAGAGGGTCAGGGGAAGATACCAGATAGCAGTTACCAGATAGCTGATTGGAATTGGAAGGTGACAGAGAGAATAAGACATCAGGAGTGTGAAGGGATCTTTCTTTTAAAGGGGTCCAATAACCCTGCCTGCAGACTTAGTAACCAAGGTATCCTGGACTGAACAGAGTAATGGCTGAGTGAGGGTACGCTTCCAGGTGTCATGGGCAGGATATCCCAGAGAGAGATCCCAGATGAGCAGGAAAGGACTCTGGGATCCTTGAGAGGCTGAACACTAATTATCAGGAGTGCATCATTTTTGGAACTCTCTGCATAGGTACCACAAAGCTCCCTGGAACTTACAGGAACATTTTGGCTTTATCAACAACATAAATCAGAGACACATCAGGTTCCTCTTTATGATAGAAGCGACTTGGCTGAAAGCGTTTTCATTTTGTAATGGGAAGAGTAGATTTCGTCAAAAAATAAGGCACCTTAATTTTGCCATTGTACAGAGGTTTAGCATGTTCTTCCTTACTAGAACAGGGAGACAGAAAGTGAGATAGAGATAGAGAGTTAGAGAAAGAGAGAAAGAGAGGGACACATACAAACCGACAGATAAAATATCAGTTTAGGTGGAGACCAGTCCAGAAGAAGAATATCTGCATGGATTCAACCAGGGAGCAGGGGTACAAACAGAGGACCAGACAGAGAGACACACACACACACACACACACACACACACACACACACACACGAGCAGAGAGAGAGAGAGAGAGAGAGAGAGAGAGAGAGAGAGAGAGAGAGAGAAAGACTTTGGCTTAGTGTATCCGGCAAACACATTGCAAAGCTGGTAGATTTATAGACTCCCACACAGGTTGTAGAGACATATACATAGAGACACAGACAGTGAGAGACAGAGCAACAAAGAGACAAAGACAAACATAGTGAGTGATAGAAGGAGTTAGAGAATGAAATGAGAGACAGACAGATACAGAGAGAGGCCAAGGCTTAGTGTAGTCTAGGGTAAGTGCATATCGCATCCAGAGATAGGCTACCAACATACTTATGGAGAATGCTCTCTCTGCCTAATGAACTCTGTCCTGCTGCTGACATCATTTTATGCACCCAAGTATCTGCAGTCCAATGATTTTTTTTAATGTAGTCTAAGAAATGGAATTTAAACCTTCCTGGAAGAAATTACCCATGGAAACCTCATATTTTTACAGTAATGTGATTCCTTTAATTTGCTTATTCCAGTGATGCACTTCTTAGGGTTTCTGATATTCCTCCACAAAAAGGCATTAAACGGGTTTTCCATGGTAACGGTAACCACTAGATTCCCTAAAACATAAGATGTAATTCCAATGTGGGTGACAGAAGGAAGCTTGTTACCTAATATCTCATTATACGGAGTCAGGCTTAAATCACCGAAAATGATGGAACAAAAAATGTCCGATGTGTTGAGATGAAACAGGGGTCTGAACAGTGGAGGTGGAGAAACTCCCAGAGGCATAAATCTGAAACCCACAGGTGATTTAGCGAGTGTGGTGGTGGACCTCATCCTTGGGAAACCCACCAACCTGTTTTGGTCTTTCAACCTTTGGCCAGTCTCAGAATAAGAGACAGTGATAGACAGAGATACACAGAGACAGAGACAATGAGTGATAGAACGATAGGGACTAAAAAGTCTGACAAGGAGACAGATAGACACACAGACATACCAAGGCTTACTTTAGGCTGAGATAAGTGATTAACAGGTCCCATGCTGGATCTCAACATACTCATGGATGATGCTTTCTCTGAATAATGAACTCTGTCTTGCTGCTGACATCATTTCGTGCAACCAAGTACCTGCAGTCCAATGTTCCTTCAATATAAACTAAGAAAAGGAATTTAAACCTTCCAGGAAGAAGCTAACCACGGAAAACTCACCGTTTTTACAGTAAGATGATATCTTTCATTTTCTTAGTCCATTGATATACTTCTTAGTGTTTTTGACATTACTGCACAAAAAGGCATTGAATGGTTTTTCCATGGTAACATTAACCGCTATATTCCCTTAAACATAAGATGTAATTCCAATGGAGGTGGATGAATAAGGCTTGGTACCAAACAGCTGAAAAGATGGAATCAGCCTTAACTCATCTACAAATGTGGAACAAAAATGCTCGAAAAGTTGAGGGAACACAAGGGGCCTGAAGATGGAGGGAAGAAACTCCCAAAGGCATAAATCTGAAACACACAGGTGATTCAGCAAATGTGTGTGGGCCTCATCCTAGAGATACACACCGATCTGATGGGGTGTATCACCATTTGGTCAATCCCAAAAAAATATCTCTGACATGTCCCGCTCAACCGAGCCTGGGAATGGAGAGAGTTCACAGAGAGCCTCAACGGCTTTCACTTCTCCAGAGTTGGTCAATTGTTTAAGGGGAATGGGAAGATCACTATGGAGATGGAGTCCTGATCAATGGAACACGAACCTTATAATATTCACAAAGAGATTTGGACTGAAAGCATTCTCCTTATGGAATGGGAAGTGTATATTTCGACAAATAAAAAAGCACCTTAATTTTGCCATTGTAGATAGGTTTAGCATGCTCTTCCGTACTAGAATAGAGAGATAGAAAGACAGAGAGAGAGAGAGAGAGAGAGAGAGAGAGAGAGAGAGAGAGAGGGAAACATACAAAGGGACAGATAAAAGCTCATTTTAGGTGGAGACCAGTGCAGAACAAGTGTAACTCCACATATTCACTCAGGGTGTTGAGATAAAAACATAGGACCACATAGAGTGTGAGACAGAGAGAGAGAGAGAGAGAGAGAGAGAGAGAGAGAGAGAGAGAGAATAATAGAGAGAAAGAGAAAGAGACTTTGGCTTAGTGTAGCCAGCAAACACATTGCAAAGCCAGTAGAATTATAGACTCCCACCCAGGGTGTAGAGACATATACATAGACACACAGACAGTGAGAGACAGAGATACACAGAGACAGAGATAGTGAGAGATAGAGTGGGTTAGAGAATAAAATGAGAGACTGACACATAGAGAGACCAAGGCTTAGTGTAGGCTAAATGCATATCACATATAGAGGTAGGCCCTAACATATTCATGGAGGATGCTGTCTCTCCCTAATGAACTCTGTCCTGCTGCTGATATCATCTCATTCACCCAAGTATCTGCAGTCAAATGATTTTTCAATGTAATCTAAGAAATGGAATTTAAATATTCCTGGAAGAAATTAACCATGGAAAACTCACATTTTTAAAATAATTTGAGTCCTTTCATTTTTTTATTCCATTGATGTACTTCTTAGGGCATTTGTCATTCGTTCACAAAAAAAGGAATTAAACAGTTTTTGCATGGAAACAGTAACTGCTAGATAAACATAAGATGTAATTCCAATGGAGGTGGCTGAAGGAATCTCAGTACCCAACATCTCACTTTATGGAGTCAGGCTTAACTCATCGACAACTGTGGAACAAAAAATGCCCAAAGAGTTGAGATGACACAGGGGTCTGAACAGTGGAGGGGGAGAAACTCTCAAAGGCGTAAATCTGAAACCCCCAGGTGATTCAACGAATGTGGTGGTGGACCTCATCCTTAGGAAACACACTGAACTGCTGTGGTGTTTAAACGTTTGGTCACTCCCAGAAAAACATCACTGTGATGTCCCAATCAAACGTGCCTGGGTATGGAGAGAGTTCACAGAGAATTAGTGTCCATGGCTTTGACAGCTGCCGAGGTGTACATTTGTTTACATGGAAGGGAAAGGACTCCTTGCCACATAATAATCAAAACACCAAGCATAAACAACAAAGGGAAAATAGTAAGAGCAGCAAAGGAAAAAAGTCAAGAAACCTATAAAGGCAAACCTATCAGAATCACTCCTGAATTTTTGTTGGAAACTCTGAAAGCCAGAAGGTCCTAGATAGAAATTCTACCTACACTAAGAGACCATGGATACCGGCCCAGACTACTATACCCAGCAAAGCTTTCAATCATTATAGATGGAGAAAACAAGATATTCCATGAAAAATCAGATTCAAACAATACATATTCACAAATCCAGCCCTACAGAAATTACGGGAAAGTAAACTGCAACACAGGGAAGTTAACTACAACCAGACAGCATAGACAATAGATAATCCTAACTTAACAACAGTCAAAAGAAAAAACGGATAGAATCCCACACATAATCTTGCCACCATCACCAAATCAAAAACAAAAAAAGAATGAAAAATAATCAATTGTCATTAATATCTATCAACATTAATGATCTTACCTCCCCTATAAAAAGACACAGATTAGCATAATTGATAGGAAGACAGAATCCTTCATTCTGCTGCATACAAGAAACTCACTTCAACCTCAAAGACAGACGGTACCTAAGAATTAAATGTTGGGGAAAGATCTTCCAATCAAATGGACCCAAGAAACAAGCGGGGTTAGCAATCCTAATATTCAATAAATTGGACTTTAATTTAAAATCAGTCAAAGGAGATGAAGAATGTCATTTCCTACTCATCACAGGAGAAATCCATCAGGATGAAGTCTCAATTCTAAACATATATGCACCAAATTCAAAAGCATCCACGTTTGTAAAAGAACCATTACTAAAACTCAAATCACACATAAAACCACACACATTTATAGTGAGAGATTTCAACACCCTGCTCTCACCACTGGACAGGAACACCAGACAGAAACTTAACAAAGAAACAAAAGAACTAATAGAAGTTATGGCACAATTGGACTTAACATATATCTATAGAACATTCCACCCAAATACAAAACAATTTACCTCTTCTCAGCGCCACATGGAACCTTCTCTAAAATCGACCACATATTTGGCAACATAGCAAACTTCAACAAGTACAAAAAAATTGAAATAACCCCCTGTGTCTTATCAGACCACCATGCTTTAAAATTAGAATTCAACAACAACAAAAACTACAGAAAACCTACAAACTCATGGAAATTAAATAACACCCAATTGCACAATTCATGGGTCCAGGAAGAAATAAAAAGTAAATTAAAGATTTCCTAGAATTCAATGAGAATGAGGACACAACATATCCAAACCTATGGGATACTCTGAAAGCGACTAAGAGGAAAGTTCATAGTGCTAAATGCCCACATGAAGAAACAGGAGAATAATCACAATAGAGAATTAACAGCCTAACTGAAAGCTTTAGAAAACAAAGAAGCCAATAAACCCTGGAGGAGCAGATGCCAGGAAATAATCAAATTGAGTGCTGAAATCAATAAAATGGAAACTAGGAGAACAATATGAAGAATCAATATAACAAAAAGTTGGTTCTTCAAGAAAATCAACAAGATAGACAAAACTTTATCCAAACTTACCAAACAACAAAGAGTGAACAGGCAAATTAATGAAATCAGGAATGTAAAGAGGGTCATAACAACAGACACAGAGGAAATCCAGAGAATCATAAGATCATACTATGAAAACTCTATTCTTCAAAATTTGAAAATTTAAAGGAAATGGACAATTTTCTGGACAGATTTCATTTTCCAAAATTAAATCAAGCATAGATAAGCAACTTATATATAACTATAACCTCTAATGTAATTGAAGCAGTCATTAGAAGTCTCCAAATCAAAAAAAGCCCAGGGCCAGACAGCTTCAGTGCAGAATTCTACCAGAAATTCAAAGTACAGATCCTCAAATCTCCTCAAAGTATTCCACAAAATAGAAGCAGAGGGGCCATTACCAAATTATTTTTATAAGGCTACAATAACTTTGACACCCAAGCCACACATAGATACAACTAAGAAAGAGAACTACAGACCAATATCCCTCATCAACATTAATGCAAAATTCTCAATTAAATAATGGCAAATCGAATCCAAGAACACATCAGAGAAATCATCCATCCCGATCAACTAGGCTTCAACCCAGACATGCAAGGATGTTTCAACACACGAAAATCCATCAATATAATCCACCATATAAACAGACTGAGGGAAAAATATCACATGATCATCTCAATAAATGCCGAAAAATCGTTTCACAAAATCCAACATCGCTTCATGATAAAGGTCCTGGAGAAATCAGGGATAACAGGAACATACCTCAGCATAATAAAAGCAATATACAGAAAGCCAACAGCCAACATCAAATTAAAGGGAGACAAACTCATTGCAATTCCTCTGAAATCAGGTACTAGACAAGGCTGTCCACTCCCTCCACACCTCTTCAATATTGTCCTTGAAGTTCTAGCTAGAGCAATAAGACAACAAGAGGAGATCAAAGAATACAATTCGGAAAGGAAGAAGTCAAACTCTCACTATTTGCTGATGATATGATAGTCTACATAAGCAAAGGGCTCTAACTCAACCGGGGACCTCCTACAAATGATAAACACCTTCAGCAAAGTGGCAGGATACAAGATTAACTCAAAAAAATCTGTAACCCTAATATATACAGATGACACATTGGTGGAGAAAGAAATCAGAGAATCATCACTCTTTACAATTGCCACAAATAACATAAAATACCTTAGAGTAACAATAACTAAAAAAGTGAAAAACCTGTACCGTAAGAATTTTGAGTCTCTAAAGAAAGAAATTAAAGAAGATATCAGGAAATTTGGAAAGATCTCCCATTCTCTTGGATAGGCAGGATAACATAGTAAAAATGGCAATCTTGCCAAAACAATCTACAGATTCAATGCAATCATCATCAAAATCCTAACACATTTCTTCACTGACCTTGAAAGAACAATTGTCTCTTTTTTCTTTATTCTTTTTTTGGGGGGAGTAGAGACATGGTATCATTGTGTAGCTTTGGAGCCTATCCTGACACTCCCACTGTAGACCGAGCTAGCCACAAACTCAAAAAGATCCGCCTGCCTCTGCCTCCCAAGTGCTGGGATTAAAGACATGCACCAACAATGCCCAGCTGAAAGAAAAATTCTCAACTTTTTATGGAGAAACCAAAGATACAGGATAGCCAAAACAACCCTGTACAATAGAGGAACTTCTGGAGACATCACCATCCCTAACTTTGAGCTCTATTACAGAGCTATAGTCCTGAAAACAGTTTAGTATTGGCACAAAAAGAGACAGGTAGACCAATGGAATAGAGTTGAAAACCCTGAAGTAAACCCACACGCCTATGAAAACCTGATTTTTGACAAACAATCCAAATATATACGCTGGAAGAAAGAGAACATCTTCAACAAATGGTGCTGGCACAACTAGATGCAAACATGTAGAAGACTACACAGAGACCCAAGCCTTTCGCCCTGCACAAAACTTAAGTCAAAATGAATCAAAGACCTCAACATAAACTCAGCCAAACTGAACCTACTAGAACATAAAGTGGGAAATACCCTTGAATTGATTGGTACAGGAGACCACTTCCTGAACATAACATCAGTAGCACAGACACTGATATCAAAAATTAATAAATGGGACCTCCTAAATCTTAGAAGCTTATGTAAGGCAAAAGACACAGCAAGACAAAATGACAGCCACAATGCTGGGAAAAGATATTCACCAAACCAACATCTGACAGACGGCTGATCTCCAAAATATACAAAGAACTCAAGAAGCTATTTTCAAAAATACTAAACAATCGAATTAAAAAATGAATACAGAACAATATGGACAATTCTCAATAGAGGAATCTAAAATGGCTGAAAGACAGATAAGAAAGTGTTCAACATCCTTAGTCATCAGGGAAATGCAAATCAAAACAACTTTGAGATACCATCTTACTCCTGTCAGAATGGCTAAAATCAAAAATACCAATGACAGTTTATGCTGGAGAGGATGCAGAGAAAGAGGAACATTCCTCCACTGCTGGTGGGAGTGCCAACTTGTACAGCCACTGTGGAAATCAGTAGGCGACTCCTCAAGAAAATGGGAATCAATCAACCACAAGATCCAACAATTCCACTGCTAGACATATACCCAAAAGAAGCACATTCATATAACAAGGACATATGTTCAACAATGTTCATAGCAGCACTATTTGTAATAGCCAGGAACTGGAAGCATCCTAGATGCCCCTCAACTGAAGAATGGATACAGAAAACATGGTAAATTTACACAATGGAGTACTACAGACAAGAAAAAAAAAACAATTGAATCTTGAAATTTGCAGGAAAATGGATGGAACTCAAAGAAACAATTCTGAGTGAGGTAACCCAATCACAAAATGACAAACATGATATGTACTCACTCATATGTGGACCTGCTTTATGATACATAGTAGTGACCATGTTTTATCAAAGCTGTTTTTAATGATGTTTCTCAGAACAGTTTCCTTCCAGATGCTGATTGAGAACCTAATTTTAAATGAATGATTCCAGGTATCACAAGAGTAACAAAACTGCTGTTTTTCTGGGATTTTGTTTTTTACTTTTTTTTAAAATGGAGACTGCTGGATACTCTACAATTTTGTTCAAGTGACTGCAGAATCTGGAAAAGCTGTTGCTGCTATTGATGCATAACATACTGATATATACATACATATATATATATGAATCTTTGGAAAGTTTAGCTGTGCGGTCAAAGTTGGAAATAGTATCCCAGTTTACCGGGTTCAGTTGGCATTGTACAAAAATTAACAGCCATATTGGTCTAGAAATGTTGAAGTTAATTATTTTTCTATTTGTACGGTGGTAACTCACTGTACTAAATATGTAAGGTCTTAAAAAAAGAAAGTATTTTGAGAGCCTGTCCCATGTTAAGGGATGCTTTCTTGACCTGGACACATGAAGAAGGGGCAAGACCAGGCCCAGGATGATGTGGTAGACTTTGGGGAGCCTGTTTTGATGGGATTAACTTGCCTGGGGAGTGGAGGGGGATGACTAGGGGCAGGTGAGATATTGAGGGGGAGGAGAGGAAGAGGGAGAAGGGAGAGACATCTGAAGAAAGCTCATTCCTAATTTGAACTAATAAAAAAAGTGAAAAAATATTTCAGAAGTTCTGGTTTCAGAGGGAAGTATGGTCAGATGAGGGTGGGTATTCCCATGGAAAGTTCTCAGAGGAGGAGGAAAGCAATCTAGAATCGCTGAGAGTCTGAACAATATTTATCTGGAATGAATCTTTCGACCTTTTTGCATGGGTCCCATTCAGCACCATGGAACTTACAGGAATACATTGCATTTGCCAAAACATAAATTGGAGACACATCATCGGCTTTTTTTTTTTGATAGAAGCTACTTGGTTGAAAGCATTCACATTTTGGATAGAGAATGGTATCTTTAGGACAATAAACAACCACTTTATTTTTTCCACTTTAGAGTGGTTTAGCAATCTCTTCTGTGCGCTCACAGAGAGACAGACACACAGCGAGAAAGACACATACATACATACATACATACATACATACATACATACATACATACATACAGACAAAAGTTTCAGTTTTGGTGGAGAACATTCCTGAGCAAATCCAGAGCTGCTGATATTCACCCAAGTTGCAGAGGCAAAGGCAGAAAGCCAGAGAGTGACAGAACGAGAGAGAGAGAGAGAGAGAGAGAGAGAGAGGCTAAGTGTAGCAGGCATGTCCAGTGCAAAGTAGGTAGACTTGTAGAGGCCCAAAGTAAGTGAATACCAGGTCCAGTGCTGGCTCTCAACATACTCTTGGATGATGCTAGCTCTGCCTAATGAACTCTGGCCTCCTGCTGACATCATTTCGTGCACCCAAGTACCTGCAGTCCAATGTTCCTTCAATCTAATCAACATATGGAATTTACATCTTCCTGGAAGAAGCTAGCCATGGAAAACTCACCTGTTTAACAGTAATAAGATATCTTTCATTTTCTAAGTCCATTGATGTAGTTCTTAGGGTGTTTGACATTATTCCACAAAAAGGCATTGAATATTTTTGGCACGTTAACAAAAACCCCTATATTCCCTTAAACATAAGATGTAATTTCAATGGAGGTGGATGAAGGAGGCTTGGCACCCAACATCTCAAAAGATGGTGTCAGCCTTAACTCATTGACAAATGTGGAACAGAAAATGGCCGAAGAGATGAGATGATACAGGGGTTCGAAGAGTGGAGGGAAGAAACACCCAAAGTCATAAAATTGAAACCCACTGGTGATTCAGCCAATGTCGTGGTGGGCCTCATCCTTGGTAAACACACCTATCTGATGGGGTGTTTCACAATTTGGTCAATCCCAAAAAAGTTCTCTGTGATATGCCGCTCAACCGAGCCTGAGAGAGAGCATCCATCCCTTTCACAGATCCAGAGTTGATCATTTGTTTAAGTGGAAGAGGAAATCTAGGTATAGAGACAGAATCCTGGGCAATGGAAAACGAATATTCAAGGGCCCATGAACTTTACTTTTTCTGACATGGTTGGAGAGGGTGAATGGGGGAGACAGGAGAAGAGATGAAGAGGGGAAGAGGAAGATACCAGATAGATGTTAGCAGATTGCAGATTGGAATTGGAAGATGAGAGAGAGAAAAAGTCATCAGGAGTGTGTAAGGATCTGTCTTTTAAAGGGGTCCTGTAAACCTACCTGCAGACTTAGTACCAAAGGAAATCTGGACTGACCAGAGTAGTGGCTGAGTGAGGGTATGCTTCCCCGTGTCATGGGCAGGATCTCCCAGAGAAAGGTCCTAGATGAGCAGGAAATGACTCTGTGATAATTGAGAGGCTGAATACTAATTATCAGGAGTGCATCATTTTTGGAACTCTTTGCATGGGTCCCATTCAGCACCCTGGACTTAAAGGAATGAGGGGAACCAAAATATTTCTGCTATGGAATATTCTTGAGATCCAGCCTTTGGTCTCACTAAACACGGAGCACCGGAAAGCTCCGGCCCACTATTGTATTGTTAATGCCAGTAAGGCTACTATTATTTACTATGGTCTCAGGGTAATATGCCTCTTATTTGCATCTCTGTGGACATAAGCATCTGAATAGGCCCTCACCTGGGCAGGGAGGGCAGAGGTGTGTGAGGAACTTGTGAGGACAGGAGTTTAGGAGTTAGGGGGAGAGGATCAGAGCAGAGAGGGAACAAAGAGAGATGATTCCATCGTGGTCATGAGAGAACGGTTAAGTAACACCGGAAAAGATGGCTAATAAAGAAATTACTCTAGTCCTACAACATGGAACTGAGAGCTCTCTGAAGATGACAAGATGTCTGTGTTTGGTCTTTATCGCCGTTGGGTTGCTAAGAGCTTCCATGTCCACACACCCCCACTTAGATAGAACCTCATGGCTGTCATGGGTTAAAGCAGAGACATGCTTGGTCACGACAAAGAATATTTGGTGTTTGCCAAAAGCATTAATTGGAGACACATCAGGTGCCTCTTTATGATAGAAGCGACTTGGCTGAAAGCATTCTCATTTTGGAATTGGAAGGGTGTATTTCCTCCAATAAAAATGCACCTTAATTTGCCATTGTAGAGAGGTGTACTATGCTATTCAGTACTAGAACAGACAGACAGACAGACAGAGAGAGATATAGAGAGACACAGAGAGAGATAGTGGGAGAGATGGGGGCACATACAAACTCACAGATAAAAGCTCAGTTTAGGTGGAGACCAGTCCAGAACCAGTATAACTCCAGGTATTCACACAGGGTGCAGAAGTAAAAACAGAGGACCACAGAGAGGGAGACAGCAGACTGAGAGAGAGAGAGAGGGAGAGAGAGAGAGAAAGAGAGAGAGAGAGAGAGAGAAAGAGAGAGAGAAATAAAAAGAGACTTTGGATTATTGTAGTCGGCAAACACATTGCGAAGCAGGTAGAATTATAGACTCCCACCCAGGGTGTAGAGACATATACATAGAGACAACGACAGTGAGAGAAAGAGATACAAAGGGACAGAACAGAGACAGTGAAAGTTAGAGGGAGTTAAAGAATAAAGGTGAGAAAGACAGACACAGAGACATGCCAAGGATTAGAGTAGGGTAGGATAAGTGCATACCACATCCAGAGCCAGGCTCCCAACATACTCATGGAGAATGCTATCTCTGCCTAATGAACTCTGTCCTGCTGCTGACATCATCTCATGCAGACATGTATCTGCAGTCCAATGATTTTTCAGTCTAATCTAAGAAATGGAATTGAAACATTCCGGTAAGAAATTAACCACGGAAAACTCACCCTTTTTAAACTGTAATGTGATTCCTTTCATATTCTTATTCCATTAATGTACTTCTTAGGGTATTTGACATTCCTCCACACAAAACACATTAAATGGTTTTACCACGGTAACGGCCACCGCTATTTTCCCTTAAAGATAAGTTGTAATTCCAATGGAAGGTGGCTGAAGGAGGCCTGGTACCCAACATCTCAAAATACCGAGTCCGGCTTAACTCATCCACAATTGTGGAAGAAAAATTCCTCGAGGAGTTGAGACTACACATGGTTCTGTTCAGTGGAGGGGGAGAAACTCCCAAAGGCGTAAATCTGAAACCCACAGGTGATTCAGCGAATTTGGGTTCATCCAAGGGAAACACACCGACCTGATGGGGTTTCAACATTTGGTTAGTCCCAGAAAAAGATCTCTGCGATGTCCCGCTCAACTGAACCTGGCTATGGAGAGAGTTCATAGAGAGAGAGTGTCCATGGCTTTCGCAGATTGAGAGTTCGTCATTTGATTTCGTGGAAGGGGTAAGCTCACTATGGAGACAGAACACAGAGGATTGGAACACGAATCTTAGAATGTCCATGATCTTTAGATTTTCTGACATTGTTGAAGAGGGTGAGGGGGGAGACAAAAGAAGAGATGAAGAGGGTCAGAGGAAGATACCAGATAGCAGATATCAGCGAGGAATTGGAAGGTGGCAGAATATAAGGCGTCAGGATAGGGTAGCAATCTGTCTTTTAAAGGGGTCCTATAACCCTGCCTGCAGACTTAGTGCACATGGATCCCTGAACTGAACAGAGTACTAGCTGAGTGACTGTACCTTTTCAGGTGACATGGGCAGTTAACCCGATGACAGGCCCTTTCAGTCCCAAATTCAATGATTATGGAAATTTGGGGTCTTAGATTTGCAAATTATGGAATAAGGATATCAAGTTCTCAAGACTGCTTCTTTTTGATGAAGTGGCATTGACCATCTTTGTGGGGGTTGAGAACAGTGGGGTACTACCACATCCTGCATTACCTGGTGAAACACAGATTTCTAGATTGTGTGACACTTTCTGGGCATCCTAAGCCTCCGCAGCTGTCAGAAGTGTAGGAGATGAAGTTAGGTTTAGAAAAAAAGTATTTGAAATTCTGGTGTCAGAGGGGAGTATGGTCTGAGGACGAAAGTTTTTCGCAGGAAAGTTCTCAGAGGAGGAAGAAATCAATGTGGAATCAATGAGAGGTTGAACACTATTTATCTGGAGTAAATCTTTGAACCTTTTTGCATGGGTCCCATTCAGCACCCTGGAACAACAGGAATACTTTGCGTTTGCCAAAAACATAAATTGGAGACACATAAGCTGCCTGTTTTTGATAGGATTAACTAGGCTGATAGCATTCACATTTTGGATAGAGAATGGTATCTTTAGGAATTAAAAAAGCACTTTAGTTTTCGCCATTTTTGAGTGTATTAGCAATTTCTTCTGTGACAGAGGGAAAGGCAGACACACAGCGAGAAAGACACATAAATACAAACAGACAAAAGGTTCAGTTTTGACAGGGAACATTCCTGAGCAAGTCCAGAGTTATTGATACTCACCCTAGTTGGAGAGGCAAACACAGAAGGCCAGAGAGTGACATAGCAAGCAAGCAAGAGCAGAGAGAGAGAGAGAGAGAGAGAGAGAGAGAGAGAGAGAGAGAGAGAACACACACAAACAGACATATAAAACCTCAGTTTAGGTGGAGACCAGTCCAGAACAGGTACAGCTTCAGGTATTCACTCAGGTTGCAGAGGCAATTACTAGACAGAGAGAAAACAGAGTCTTTGGCTTAGGGTAGCAGTCAAACATATTGCAAAACTGTTAGAATTTTAGATTCAAACCCAGTCTGTAATACATATACAGAGAGAAACAGACAGTGAGAGACAGAGATACACAGAGACAGAGACAGAGACATTGAGTGCTAGAGAGAGAATTAGAGAATGAAATGACAGAGGGACACAGAGACAGAACAAGGCTTAATGTAGGCTTAGATAAGTGCCTTATACATCCAGAGGGTTGTTACCAACATACTCCTGGAGGAAGCTGTCTCTGCCTAATGAAATAAGTAGTGCTGCTTACATCATCTCTTCCACCCAAGTAGATTCAGTCACATGATCTTTCAATCGAATTTAAGAAATGGAATTTAAACCTTCCTGGTTGCATCTCACCATGGAAAACTCACCTTTTTTACAGTAATGTGATTCCTTTCATTCTCTTAGTCCATCGATGTACTTCTTAGGGTATTTGATATTGCTCCACAAAACGGCATTGAACAGTTTTTCCACGGTAACAGTAGCAGGTACATTCCCTCAAACATAATATGCTTCAAATGGAGTGCCTGGAGGAGGCTCAGAAGACAGAGTCAGCGTCTTAACTCATCGTCAATTGTAGAACAAAAAATGTGGAAAAATTCAGACAACACTGGGGTCCGAACAGAGAAAGAAAGAAACTCCCAGTGTCATAAGTCTGACACCCACAGGTGATTCAGCGAATGTTATGTTGGACCTCTTCCTTGGAAAACACACTGCCTTCTTGGGGTATTTCAGCATTTGGTCAGCTCCGGAAAATATCTCTGCGATGTCCTGATCAATGCAGCCTGGGTATGAAGAGAGTTCAGGGACATTCTAAGTTTCCTGTTCCATTGGTCAGGGTTCCGTCTCCATAGCGAGCTTTTCCCTTCCATGTAAACAAATGACCAACTATGGAGCTGTGAAAGCCATGGAGGCTCTCCGTCTCTGTGAACTCTCTTCATACCCAGGCTGCATTGATCAGGACATCGCAGAGATATTTTCCGGAGCTGACCAAATGCTGAAATACCCCAAGAAGGCAGTGTGTTTTCCAAGGAAGAGGTCCAACATAACATTCGCTGAATCACCTGTGGGTGTCAGACTTATGACACTGGGAGTTTCTTTCTTTCTCTGTTCGGACCCCAGTGTTGTCTGAATTTTTCCACATTTTTTGTTCTACAATTGACGATGAGTTAAGACGCTGACTCTGTCTTCTGAGCCTCCTCCAGGCACTCCATTTGAAGCATATTATGTTTGAGGGAATGTACCTGCTACTGTTACCGTGGAAAAACTGTTCAATGCCGTTTTGTGGAGCAATATCAAATACCCTAAGAAGTACATCGATGGACTAAGAGAATGAAAGGAATCACATTACTGTAAAAAAGGTGAGTTTTCCATGGTGAGATGCAACCAGGAAGGTTTAAATTCCATTTCTTAAATTAGATTGAAAGATCATGTGACTGAATCTACTTGGGTGGAAGAGATGATGTAAGCAGCACTACTTATTTCATTAGGCAGAGACAGCTTCCTCCAGGAGTATGTTGGTAACAACCCTCTGGATGTATAAGGCACTTATCTAAGCCTACATTAAGCCTTGTTCTGTCTCTGTGTCCCTCTGTCATTTCATTCTCTAATTCTCTCTCTAGCACTCAATGTCTCTGTCTCTGTCTCTGTGTATCTCTGTCTCTCACTGTCTGTTTCTCTCTGTATATGTATTACAGACTGGGTTTGAATCTAAAATTCTAACAGTTTTGCAATATGTTTGATTGCTACCCTAAGCCAAAGACTCTGTTTCTCTCTCTGTCTAGTAATTGCCTCTGCAACCTGAGTGAATACCTGAAGCTGTACCTGTTCTGGACTGGTCTCCACCTAAACTGAGGTTTTATATGTCTGTTTGTGTGTGTTCTCTCTCTCTCTCTCTCTCTCTCTCTCTCTCTCTCTCTCTCTCTCTCTCTCTTGCTTGCTATGTCACTCTCTGGCCTTCTGTGTTTGCCTCTCCAACTAGGGTGAGTATCAATAACTCTGGACTTGCTCAGGAATGTTCCCTGTCAAAACTGAACCTTTTGTCTGTTTGTATTTATGTGTCTTTCTCGCTGTGTGTCTGCCTTTCCCTCTGTCACAGAAGAAATTGCTAATACACTCAAAAATGGCGAAAACTAAAGTGCTTTTTTAATTCCTAAAGATACCATTCTCTATCCAAAATGTGAATGCTTTCAGCCTAGTTAATTCTATCAAAAACAGGCAGCTTATGTGTCTCCAATTTATGTTTTTGGCAAACGCAAAGTATTCCTGTTGTTCCAGGGTGCTGAATGGGACCCATGCAAAAAGGTTCAAAGATTTACTCCAGATAAATAGTGTTCAACCTCTCATTGATTCCACATTGATTTCTTCCTCCTCTGAGAACTTTCCTGCGAAAAACTTTCGTCCTCAGACCATACTCCCCTCTGACACCAGAATTTCAAATACTTTTTTTCTAAACCTAACTTCATCTCCTACACTTCTGACAGCTGCGGAGGCTTAGGATGCCCAGAAAGTGTCACACAATCTAGAAATCTGTGTTTCACCAGGTAATGCAGGATGTGGTAGTACCCCACTGTTCTCAACCCCCACAAAGATGGTCAATGCCACTTCATCAAAAAGAAGCAGTCTTGAGAACTTGATATCCTTATTCCATAATTTGCAAATCTAAGACCCCAAATTTCCATAATCATTGAATTTGGGACTGAAAGGGCCTGTCATCGGGTTAACTGCCCATGTCACCTGAAAAGGTACAGTCACTCAGCTAGTACTCTGTTCAGTTCAGGGATCCATGTGCACTAAGTCTGCAGGCAGGGTTATAGGACCCCTTTAAAAGACAGATTGCTACCCTATCCTGACGCCTTATATTCTGCCACCTTCCAATTCCTCGCTGATATCTGCTATCTGGTATCTTCCTCTGACCCTCTTCATCTCTTCTTTTGTCTCCCCCCTCCCCCTCTTCAACAATGTCAGAAAATCTAAAGATCATGGACATTCTAAGATTCGTGTTCCAATCCTCTGTGTTCTGTCTCCATAGAGAGCTTACCCCTTCCACGAAATCAAATGACGAACTCTCAATCTGCGAAAGCCATGGACACTCTCTCTCTATGAACTCTCTCCATAGCCAGGTTCAGTTGAGCGGGACATTGCAGAGATCTTTTTCTGGGAACTAACCAAATGTTGAAACCCCATCAGGTCGGTGTGTTTCCCTTGGATGAACCCTACTACCAAATTCGCTGAATCACCTGTGGGTTTCAGATTTACGCCTTTGGGAGTTTCTCCCCCTCCACTGAACAGAACCATGTGTAGTCTCAACTCCTCGAGGAATTTTTCTTCCACAATTGTGGATGAGTTAAGCCGGACTCGGTATTTTGAGATGTTGGGTACCAGGCCTCCTTCAGCCACCTTCCATTGGAATTACAACTTATCTTTAAGGGAAAATAGCGGTGGCCGTTACCGTGGTAAAACCATTTAATGTGTTTTGTGTGGAGGAATGTCAAATACCCTAAGAAGTACATTAATGGAATAAGAATATGAAAGGAATCACATTACAGTTTAAAAAGGGTGAGTTTTCCGTGGTTAATTTCTTACCGGAATGTTTCAATTCCATTTCTTAGATTAGACTGAAAAATCATTGGACTGCAGATACATGTCTGCATGAGATGATGTCAGCAGCAGGACAGAGTTCATTAGGCAGAGATAGCATTCTCCATGAGTATGTTGGGAGCCTGGCTCTGGATGTGGTATGCACTTATCCTACCCTACTCTAATCCTTGGCATGTCTCTGTGTCTGTCTTTCTCACCTTTATTCTTTAACTCCCTCTAACTTTCACTGTCTCTGTTCTGTCCCTTTGTATCTCTTTCTCTCACTGTCGTTGTCTCTATGTATATGTCTCTACACCCTGGGTGGGAGTCTATAATTCTACCTGCTTCGCAATGTGTTTGCCGACTACAATAATCCAAAGTCTCTTTTTATTTCTCTCTCTCTTTCTCTCTCTCTCTCTCTCTCTTTCTCTCTCTCTCTCCCTCTCTCT
>NW_023276919.1:5497139-5519340 GCF_003668045.3 Cricetulus griseus | reverse complement strand
CTTCTCTCTGTTTTCTTTCTCTGACACACTTCATCTCTTCTCCTGTCTCCCCACTCACCCTCTCCATCCATGTCAGAAAAATTAAAGTTCATGGACATTCTAAGATTCGTGGTCCATTGCTCATGGATCCCTCTCCATACAGTGCTTTCCCTTACCCCGTAAACAAATGACCATCTCTGGTGCTGTGAAAGCCATAGAGGCTCTCTCTCTCTCTCTCTGAACTCTCTCCATACCCAGGGTCGGTTGAGCAATACATTGCAGCGACCTTTTTCTGGTATTGATCAAACCTTGAAATACCCCATGAGCTCAGGGTGAATCCCAAGGAAGAGATCTATCACCACATTTACTGATTCACCTGTGTGTATCAGATTCACAACTTTGGGAGTTTCTTTGCTCCACTTTTCAGACTCCTGCATCATCTCATTGGTTTGGGCACTATTTGTTCCACAATTATTGATGTGTTAAGGCTGACTCCGTCTTCTGAGATGTTCGGTACCGAGCATCCTTCAGCCCCCTCCATGGGAATTACATCTTATGTTTAAGGGAATCTAGCTGCTACTGTTACCATGGAAAAACCATTTAATGTTGTTCGGCAATGGGCTCTGATATGCCGAAGCCCAGTGGCATTATAGCATCCATATGGTGGCCCAGGATCGACAGCGAGTTCTACTCTGGGATCAGACACACCGAGAACCAGTGGCAATTCTGTGTCCTTTCGCTGGCCCAGATAGGCCAGGCGATGTTTCTGGTTCTATTCATTGTCATTGCTTAGAGTCATCTAACACCAGTGATCTGTTCACTGGATCCAGTTTCAGAAGCAAGATCCTACACACAGACACCCAGTGGCAGTTCTTTGTTCATCTGCTGGACCAGGTAGGCCTGGTAATATTTCTGGTTGCATTTGTTGTCACTGCTTAGAGTCAACTGACACCATTGATCTTTGCTCCTGATAGGAGTTCGGCTGAGGGCTTGGAAAGGCCAAGGCCCAGTGGCAGCTCTGTGTTTATCTGCCAGCACAGGATCTGAGTTCAGAAACGGATTCTAACACACCGAGGCACAGTGGCAGTTCTGTGTCCATCTGCTGGCGCATGTCTGCCTTCTCTGGATCCAAGTTCTGGGACAGGCTCTGGCTCACAAAACACAAGTGGCAGTTCTGCCTCCATCTGCCCACCCAGGATCTGATTTCTGTGTCGGGATCTGACAAGCCGAGGTCCAGTGGCAATTCTCTATCTATCAATTGGCCCGGGTAGGCGAGGGGATGTTTCTGGTTCCATTTGCTGTCACTGCTTAGAGTCATCTGATACCAGTGATCTTTGCTCCTGATCCGAGTTTGGTGGCTGGCTCTGACACATCAAGGCCCAGTGTCAGTTCTAAACTAAACTTCATCTCCTCCATTGAGGTCAAGGAGACCCAAGTGAGTGCTACCTGGCCTTTCCAAGAAAGGAACAAACAAATATTCCAGGATGTGGTAGTACCACAACATTCTAAGGTCCCCAATGTTGAACAATGCCCTAATTCAACAGGATGCAATCTAGAGAACTCGATATCCATATTCCCTAATTTGCCATTTTTAACAACCCAACAATCAGTATTAAGCGAAAGTAGGAATGAAAGGTGAAGGCATCAGGCTGGCCTGTCCAAGTGACCTGGCATGATGCACTCACTCAGGCAGAGCTCTGTTCAGTCCAGCTTTCAGGGTTACTAAGTCTGCAGGCCGCTTTAAAAGACCCGATTAAAAGACAGATCCTGACCAAATTATGCTCTCTTAGTCTCTCTCTCTCTCTCTCTCTCTCTCTCTCTCTCTCTCTCTATCTATCTATCTCTATCTCTTTTTCTCTCTATCTCCTTCTCCCTCACTGTCTCTCTCTCTCTCTATCACTTTCTCCCTCTCCTCATCTTCAAGTTCCTATCATCCATCTGCTCTTTGCTATTTTTCTGACCCTCTTGATCTCTTCTCCTCTCTCTCCAACTCATCCTCTCCCACACTGTCTGAAATACTTAGTTCTTGGAATTTCATAGGTAGGTTTTCAATTGCCCTGTGTTCAGTTTCCATTTCGTCCATTCCACTTCAATGTACAATAAATACCAACACTATTACCGAGAAAGCTATGAGAGGTCTCTCTCTGTGACCTCTCACCATGCCCAGGATTTGATGGGTGGGAATCCACAGAGATCATTCTCTGGGATTGACCAAAGTGTGAGACACCCCTTCAGGTCAGTGTTTATTCCAAGGATGAGGTCCAACACCACGTTCGCTGTATCATTTGTGACTTGAAGATCATGCCTTCAGCAATTTTTTTCCCTCCAATAATATGTATTCTGTTTCGACTTGAATGTTCATTCATTTTGTTCTGCCTTTGCCAATGAGTTCAAGCTGACTCTGAGTTCTGAGATTAGGAGTACCAAACCTTCTTCAGCCTAGCCTGCTTTAACTCTCCCTGAATTTCACTGGAACTCCCTGCTAGATGAGCCCCCTTCTCTGTCTCTCTGTCACTCCTACTCTCGCTCTCTCCCAATCTGTCCTACTCTCTCTCACCTTCTGTGTTTCCCTCCACAACCTGGATGAATACCAGCAGCACTTGACTTGCTCAGGACTGTTATCTACCAAATCTGTTCATTTTGTATCTCTGTCTCTATGTATCTCCCTTACTGTGTGTGTTTCTCTCTCTCTGTTACAGTATTGAACAGCATGCTAAAACACTCTAAAACGAAAAAATTAATGTGCTTTTTATTGTCCTTTAGATACGGTTCTATTTCAGATATGTTAATGCTTTCAGCCAAGTTGATTGTATCAAAAGAAGGCAGGAGTAGTGTCTCCAATTTATGTTTTTGGCACACCCAATATTTTCCTGTAATTTCCATTGACCTAAATGGCACCCATGCAAAATTTCCAAAGATACATTCCAGATACATAGTATTCTTTCCACAATGATTCGAGATTCCTCTCATCCTCCTCTGGTACCTTTCCATGGGAAAACCGTCCATCATTTGACCCTGAAACCCTCTGTCACCAGGACTTAAGAAATATTAAGTCTTCTAAACTTAACCTCAGTTCCTACACTGCTGATATCTATCAAGGATTAGGATGTCCAAGACAGAGCCACGCATTCAGCAAATTCTTGGAGCATCCAGGTATTCCAGATTGTGATAGTACCCCACTATTCTCATTGCCCCCAAATTTGGTCAACGCCCTGTCTTCAAAAAGAAGCAGACTTGAGAATTCGACATCTTTATTCCCAATGTTGCGAGGTTTAAGACCCAAATTTCCATAATAAATGAAAGTGGGAAAGAAGGTCTTGACATCTCTCCTGCCAATAAAAATTGGACGGGTGCACTCACTCAGCAAGTATTCTGTACAGTCAAGGGTTCCATGGTTAATAAGTCTACCAGCAGAGTTATAGGACCCTTTAAAAGACAGATCCCTATCCAAGACCAATGTATTACTCTCTCTGTCACCTTCCAATGATATCTTCTCTCTGGTATCTTCCTCTGACCCTCTTCAGGTTTTCTCCTGTCTCCCCCTCTTCATCTCCAACCATGTCAGAAAATCTAAAGTTCATGGACATTCTAAGGTTCCTATTCCAATGCTCAGGATTCCGTCTCCATAGCGAGCTTTCCCCTTCCATGTAAACAAATGACAAACTCTGGAGCTCTGAAAGCCTTGGAGGCTCTCTGTCTTTGTGAACTCTCTCTATACCCAGCCTCGTTTTAGAAGGACATCACAGAGATATGTTTTGGAGAAGAAAAATAATGAATCACCCCAAGAGAGCAGAGTGTTTCCCAAGGAAGAGATCCACAACCACATTCGCTGAATCACCTGTGGCTGTCAGACTTACTACATTGGGAGTTTCTTCCCTCCCCTGTTCGGACCCCTGTTTCATCTCAATTTGACCACATTTTTTGTTCCAGAATTATCTATGAGCTAAGATGCTGACTCCATCTCCTGAGATGTTGGGTACTGAGCCCCCTTCAGACATCCCCATTGGAAATGTGTCATATGTTTGAGGGAATCTAGCTGCTACTGTTACCATGGAAAAACTGTTCAATGCCATTTTGTGGAGCAATATCAAGTACACTAAGAAGTACATAAATGGACTAAGAGAATGAAAGGAATCACATTATTGTCAAAAAGAGAGTTTTCCATGGTTAGTTTTTTTCAGGAAGGTTTAAATTCCATTTCGTAAATTGAGAGATCATGTGACTGCATCTACTTGAGTGCAAGAGATGATGTCAACAGCAGGACTGAGTTCATTAGGCAGAGAGAGCTTCTTCCATGAGTATGTTGGTAGCCAGCCTCTGGATATATAATGCACTTATTCATGCCTACATTAAGCCTTGTACTGTCTGTGTGTCATTTCATTCTCTAATTCTCTCTCTAGCACTCACTATCTCTGTCCCTGTCTATGTTTCTATCTCTGTGTATCTCTGTCTCTCAAGTTCTGTGTCTCTCTGTATATGTCGCTACACCCTGGGTGGGAGTCAATAATACTTTCTGCATTGCAATGTGTTTGCCTGATACCCTAAGCCAAAGTCTCTGTCTCTCCCACTGTCTAGTCCTCTGTTTTTGCCTCAGATCCCTGGGTGAATACCTGAAGCTGTACGTGTTCTGGACTGGTCTCCACATTAACTTGGCTTTTATGTGTCTGTTTTTATGTGTTCCTCTCTGTCTCTCTGTCTCTCTGTCTCTGTCTCTCTGTCTCTCTCTCTCGTCTCTCTCTCTCTCTCTCTCTCTCTCTCTCTCTCTGTGTGTGTGTGTGTGTGTGTGTGTGTGTGTGTGTCTATCTGTCTCTCTGCCTGAGTACGGAAGAACATGCTAAACTTCTCTACAAAGGCAAAATTAAGGTCCTGGTTGCTGAATGGGATCCATGCAAGCAGGTGCAAAGCTGAACTCCAGCAAAATAGAATTCAGCCTTTCTATGATCCCAGATTGCTTTCTTCATCATCTGGGATCTCTCTTTCGAGAATCACCACATCATTGGTCCTATCACTGCTCTGATACCAGGACTTCAGAAACACTTTTGTTTCTAAACTTAACTTCATCTCCTACACTGATGATGTCTGTTGAGTTCTAGGAGAATCGAGTGAGTGCTACCTGACCTTTCCAAGTAAGGAACAAACAGATATTCCACGATTTGGTGATACTGCAACATTTTCTGGTCGCCAATGATTGTCAATGCCCTACTTCAGCAGGATGCAATCTTGAGAACTCGATATTCATATTCCCTAAATTGTCATTTCTAAAACCCCAACATTCAGTATTCAGGGAACGTAGGAATGAAAGGTGCAGGCGTCAGGTTGGCTTGTCCATGGCACCTGGCTTGATGCACTCACTCAGGCAGTTCTCTGTCATTCAAGGCTTCCATGGTTACTAAGTCTGAAAACAGCTTTAAAGTACCCTGTTAAAGACAGATCCCAATGCACTTGCCCTCTCATTTCTCTCCCCCCCCTCTCTCTCTCAGTCTCTCACCCTCTCTCTGGCCTTCTGTCTTTGTTGCTGCAACCTGGATGAATAGTAGCAGCTCTGAACTTGCTCAGGATTGTTCTCTACCAAATCTGATCCATTTGTCTGTCTGTTTGCCTGTGTCTCCCTTGCTGAGTGTGTTTCTGTCTCTGTCAGAGTATTGAAGAGCATGATAAACAACTCTAAAATGGCAAAATTTAGGTGCTTTTTATTAGCCTGTTGAAACCCTTGTTTTTCAAACATGGGAATGCTTTCAGTCAAGTTGCTTGTATAAAAAAAAGGCAGCTGATGTGTCTCCAATTTATGTTTTTGGTATACCCAAAGTTTTCATGTAAGTACAAGTGACATGAATGGGACCCATGCAAAAAGGTCCAAAGATTCACTCCAGATAAATAGTATTCAGCCTCCCAATATTCCCAGATTCCTCTCTTCCTCTTCTGGAACTTCCCTGGAAAAACCCTCCCTCATCTGACATGAAACCCTCTGTAACCAGGACATGAGAAATATTTTGTATTCTAAACTTAACCTCATCTCCTACACTGCTGACACCCCCAAGACCATGCAACACGTTCTGGAACCACTTGGAGCAACAAGGGAATTCAGGAAGTGGTAGTACCCTAATATTCTCAGGGTCCCCAAGTTGGTCAATGCCCATTCTTCAAAAAGAAGCAATCTTCAGAACTCGACATCATTATTCCCAATGTTGCCAAGTTTAAGACCCCAAATTTCCATGATAAATGAAGGTAGGAATGAAGGTCCTGGCATCTATCCTGCCCACAAAACCTGGAATGGGCACTCACTCAGCCAGTACTCTGTTCAGTCTAGGGTTCCATGGGTACTAAGTCGGCAGGCAGGGTTATAGGTCCCTTCAAAAGACAGATCACTAGCCACAACTAATGAATTATTCTCTCTGTCAACTTCCAAGTAATCTCTGCTATCTTTTCTCTGGTATATTCCTCTGAACCTCTTCATATCTTCTCCTGTCTCCCCCACTCACCCTCTCCAACCATGTCAGAAAATCTAAAGTTCAGGGACATTCTAAGTTTCCTGTTCCATTGGTCAGGGTTCCGTCTCCATAGCGAGCTTTCCCCTTCCATGTAAACAAATGACCAACTATGGAGCTGTGAAAGCCATGGAGGCTCACTCTCTCTGTGAACTCTCTTCATACCCAGGCTGCATTGATCGGGACATCGCAGAGATATTTTCTGGAGCTGAACAAATGCTTAAACACCCCAAGAAGGCAGTGTGTTTCCAAAGGAAGAGGTCCACCATAACATTCGCTGAATCACCTGTGGGTGTCAGACTTATGACATTGGGAGTTTCTTCCTTTCTCTGTTCGTACCCCAGTGTTGTCTCAATTTTTCCACATTTTTTGTTCCACAATTGATGATGAGTTTAGACGCTGACTCTGTCTTCTGAGAATTTGGGTACTAAGCCTCCTTCAGGCACCCCATTGGAAGTGCATATTATGTTTGAGGGAATGTAGCTGCTACTGTTACCGTGTAAAAACTGTTCAATGCCATTTTGTGGAGCAATATCAAATACCCTAAGAAGTACATCGATGGACTAAGAGAATGAAAGTAATCACATTACTGTAAAAAAGGTGAGTTTTCCATGGTGAGATGCAACCAGGAAGGTTTAAATTCCCATTCTTAAATTAGATTGAAAGATCATGTGACTGAATCTACTTGGGTGGAATAGATGATGTCAGCAGCACTACTTATTTCATTAGGCAGAGACAGCTTCCTCCAGGAGTATGTTGGTAACCACCCTCAGGATGTATAATGCACTTATCTAAGCCTACATTAAGCCTTGGACTGTCTCTGTGTCCCTCTGTCATTTCATTCTCTAACTCTCTCTCTAGCACTCAATGTCTCTGTCTCTGTCTCTGTGTATCTCTGTCTCTCACTGTCTGTTTCTCTCTGTATATGTATTACAGACTGGGTTTGAATCTATAATTCTAACAGTTTTGCAATATGTTTGCCTGCTACCCTAAGCCAAAGACTCTGTTTCTCTCTCTGTCTAGTCCTCTGTAATTGCCTCGGCAACCTGAGTGAATACCTGAAGCTGTACCTGTTCTGGACGGGTCTCCACCTAAACTGAGCTTTTATATGTCTGTTTGAATGTGGTCTCTCTCTCTCTCTCTCTCTCTCTCTCTCTCTCTCTCTCTCTCTTTCTTGCTATGTCACTCTCTGGCATTCTGTGTTTGCCTCTCCAACTAGGGTGAATATCAATAGCCCTTTACTTGCTCAGGAATGTTCCCTGTCAAAACTGAACCGTTTGTCTGTCTGTATTTATGTTTCTTTCTCGCTGTGTGTCTGCCTTTCTCTCTGTCACAGAAGAAATTTCTAATCCACTCTAAAATGGCAAAAACTTAAGTGCTTTTTTATTTCCTAAAGATACCATTCTCTATCCAAAATGTGAATGCTTTCAGCCTACTTAATTGTATCAAAAACAGGCAGCTTATGTGTCTCCAATTTATGTTTTTGGCAAACGCAAAGTATTCCTGTTGTTCCAGGGTGCTGAATGGGACCCATGCAAAAAGTTTCAAAGATTCACTCCAGATAAATAGTGTTCAACCTCTCATTGATTCCACATTGATTTCTTCCTCCTCTTAGAACTTTCCTGGGAAAAACTTTCTTCATCAGACCATACTCCCCTCTGACACCAGAATTTCAAATAATTTTTATCTAAACTTAACTTCATTTTCTACACTTCTGACAGCTGCGGAGGCTTAGAATGCCCAGAAAGTGTCACACAATCGAGAAATCTGTGTTTCACCAGGCAATCTAGGATGTGGTAGTATCCCACTATTCTCAATCCACCTAAAGATGGTCAATGCAACTTCATCAAAAAGAAGCAGTTGCAAATCTAAGACCCCAAATTTCCATAATCATTGAATTTGGGACTGAAAGGGCCTGTCATCAGGCTAACTGCTCATGTCACCTGAAAAGGTGCACTCACTCAGCTAGTACTCTGTTCAGTTCAGGGATCCATGGGCACTAAGTCTGCAGGCAGGGTTATAGGACCCCTTTAAAAGACAGATTGCTACCCAATCCTGATGCCTTATATTCTGCCACCTTCCAATTCCTCGCTGATATCTTCTCTCTGTGATCTTCCTCTGACCCTCTTCATCTCTTCTTTTGTCTACCCCCTCACCCTCTTCAACAATGTCAGAAAATCTAAAGATCATGGACATTCTAAGATTCGTGTTCCAATCCTCTGTGTTCTGTCTCCATAGTGAACTTACCCCTTTCACGAAATCAAATGACCAACTCTCTATCTGCAAAAGCCATGGACACTCTCTCTCTATGAACTCTCTCCATAGCCAGGTTCAGTTGAGCGGGACATCGCAGAGATCTTTTTCTGGGACTGACCAAATGTTGAAACACACCATCAGGTCGGTGTGTTTCCCTTGGATGAACCCTACTACCACATTCGCTGAATCACCTGTGGGTTTCAGATTTATGCCTTTGGGAGTTTCTCCCCCTCCACTGAACAGAACCATGTGTATTCTCAACTCCTCGAGGAATTTTTCTTCCACAATTGTCGATGAGTTAAGCCGGACTCGGTATTTTGAGATGTTGGGTACCAAGCCACCTTCAGCCACCTTCCATTGGAATTACAACTTATCTTTAAGGGAAAATAGCGGTTACCGTTACCGTGGAAAAACCGTTGAATGTGTTTTGTGTGGAGGAATGTCAAATACCCTAAGAAGTACATTAATGGAATAAGAATATGAAAGGAATCACATTACAGTTTAAAAAGGGTGAGTTTTCCATGGTTAATTTCTTCCAGGAAGGTATAAATTCCATTTCTTAGATTAGACTGGAAAATCATTTGACTGCAGATACATGTCTGCATGAGATGATGTCAGCAGCAGGACTGAGTTCTTTAGGCAGAGATAGCATTCTCCATGAGTATGTTGGGAGCCTGGCTCTGCATGTGATATGCACTTATCCAACCCTACACTAATCCTTGGCGTGTCTCTGTGTCTGTCTTTCTCACCTTTCATTCTTTAACTCCCTCTATCTTTTACTGTCTCTGTTCTGTCCCTGTGTATCTCTTTCTCTCACTGTCTTTGTCTCTATGTATATGTCTCTACACCCTGGGTGGGAGTCTATAATTCTACCTGCTTGGCAATGTGTTTGCCGACTACACCTATCCAATGTCTCTTTGTATTTCTCTCTCTCTCTCTCTCTCTCTCTCTCTCTCTCTCTCTCTCTCTCTCTCTCTCAGTCTCTCTGTCTCCCTCTCTGTCATCCTGTTTTTACTTCTGCACCCTGTGTGAATACCTGGAGTTATACTTGTTCTGGACTGGTCTCCACCTAAACTGAGCTTTTATCTGTGAGTTTGTATGTGTCCCCATCTCTCCCACTATCTCTCTCTGTGTCTCTCAATATCTCTCTCTTTCTTTCTGTCTGTCTGTTCTAGTACTGAAGAGCATGCTACACCTCTCTACAATGGCAAATTAAGGTGCATTTTTATTGGAGGAAATACACCCTTCCAATTCCAAAAAGAGAATGCTTTCAGCCAAGTCACTTCTATCATAAAGAGGCACCTGATGTGTCTCCAATTAATGCTTTTGGCAAACCCAAAATATTCTTTGTCGTGACCCAGCATGTCTCTGCTTAAACCCATGACAGCCATGAGGTTTTACCTGAGTGGGGGTGTGTGGACATGGAAGTTCTTAGCAACCCAACGGCGATAAAGACTAAACACAGACATCTTGTCATCTTCAGAGAGCACTCAGTTCCATGTTGTAGGACTAGAGTAATTTCTTTATTAGCCATCTTTTCCAGTGTTACTTAACCATTCTCTCATGACCACGAGGGAACCATCTCTCTTTGTTCCCTCTCTGCTCTGATCCTCTCCCCCTAACTCCTAAACTCCTGTCCTCACAAGTTCCTCAGACACCTCTGCCCTCCCTGCCCAGGTGAGGGCCTATTCAGATGCTTAGGTCCACAGAGATGCAAATAAGAGGCATATTACCCTGAGGCCATGGTAAACAATAGTAGCCTTACTGGCATTAACAATACAATAGTGGGCCGGAGCTTTCCAGTGCTCCATGTTTAGTGAGACCAAAGGCTGGATCTCAAAAATATTCCATAGCAGAAATATTTTGGTTCCCCACATTCCTTTAAGTTCCAGGGTGCTGAATGGGACCCATGCAAAGAGTTCCAAAAATGGTGCACTCCTGATAATTATTATTCAGCCTCTCAATTATCACCGAGTCATTTCCTGCTCATCTAGGATCATTCTCTGGGAGATCCTGCCCATGACACGGGGAAGCGTACCCTCACTCAGCCACTACTCTGGTCAGTCCAGAGTTTCTTTGGTACTAAGTCTGTAGGCAGGTTTACAGGACCCCTTTAAAAGACAGATCCTTACACACTCCTGATAACTTATTCTCTCTGTCATCTTCCAATTCCAATCTGCAATCTGGTAACTTCTATCTGGTATCTTCCTCTTCCCCTCTTCATCTCTTCTCCTGTCTCCCCCATTCACCCTCTCCAACCCTGTCAGAAAAAATTAAAGTTCATGGGCCCTTGAATATTCTTGTTCCATTGCCCAGGATTCTGTCTCTATACCTAGATTTCCTCTTCCACTTAAACAATTGATCAACTCTGGATCTATGAAAGGGATGGATGCTCTCTCTCAGGCTCGGTTGAGCGGCATATCGCAGAGATATTTTTTGGGATTAACCAAATTGTGAAACACCCCATCAGATAGGTGTGTTTTCCAAGGATGAGGCCCACCACGACATTGGCTGAATCACCAGTGGGTTTCAGTTTTATGCCTTTGGGTGTTTCTTCCCTCCACTCTTCGAACCCCTGTATCATCTCAACTCTTCGGCCATTTTCTGTTCCACATTTGTCAATGAGTTAAGGCTGACTCCATCTTTTGAGATGTTGGGTACCAAGCCTCCTTCATCCACCTCCATTGGAATTACATCTTATGTTTAAGGGAATACAGGGGTTTTTGTTAACGTGCAAAAAGCATTCAATGCCTTTTTGTGGAATAATGTCAAACACCCTAAGAAGTACATCAGTGGACTTAGAAAATGAACGATATCATATTACTGTTAAAAAGGTGAGTTTTCCATGGCTAGCTTCTTCCAGGAAGATGTAAATTCTATTTTTTGATTAGATTGAAGGAACATTGGACTGCAGGTACTTGGGTGCATGAAATGATGACAGCAGGAGGCCAGAGTTCATTAGGCAGAGCCAGCATCATCCAAGAGTATGTTGAGTGCCAGCACTGGACCTGGTATTCACTTATTTGGGCCTCTAATAGTCTACCTACTTTGCACTGGACATGCCTACTACACTTAGCCTCTCTCTCTCTCTCTCTCTCTCTCTCTCTCTCTCTCTCTCTCGCTCTATCACTCTCTGGCTTTCTGCCTTTGCCTCTGCAACTTGGGTGAATATCAGCAGCTCTGGATTTGCTCAGGAATGTTCTCCACCAAAACTGAAACTTTTGTCTGTCTGTCTGTCTGTCTGTATGTATGTATGTATGTATGTGTCTTTCTCGCTGTGTGTCTGTCTCTCTGTGAGAGCACAGAAGAGGTTGCTAAACCACTCTAAAGTGGAAAAAATAAAGTGGTTTTTTATTGTCCTAAAGATACCATTCTCTATCCAAAATGTGAATGCTTTCAACCAAGTAGCTTCTATCAAGAAAAAGCCGATGATGTGTCTCCAATTTATGTTTTTGGCAAACGCAAAGTATTCCTGTAAGTTCCATGGTGCTGAATGGGACCCATGCAAAAAGGTCGAAAGATTCAATCCAGATAAATATTGTTCAGACTCTCAGCGATTCTAGATTGCTTTCCTCCTCCTCTGAGAACTTTCCCTGGGAATACCCACCCTCATCTGACCATACTTCCCTCTGAAACCAGAACTTCTGAAATATCTTTTCATTTTTTTTATAAGTTCAAATTAGGAATGAGCTTTCTTCAGATGTCACTCCCCTCTCCCTCTTCCTCCCCTCCACTCAATATCTCACCTGCCCCTAGTCATCCCCCTCCACTCCCCAGGCAGGTTAATCCCATCAAAACTGGCTCCCCAAAGTCTACCACATCATCCTGGGCCTGGTCTTGCCCCTTCTTCATGTGTCCAGGTCAAGAAAGCATCCCTTAACATGGGACATGCTGTCAAAATCCTTTCTTTTTTTAAGACCTTACACATTTAATACAGTGAGTTACCACAGTACAAATAGAAAAAAAATTAACTTCAACATTTCTAGACCAATATGGCTGTTAATTTTTGTACAATACCAACTGATCCCGGTAAACTGGCATACTTTTTCCAACTTTGACCGCACAGCTAAACTTTCCAAAAATTCATATATATATATATATATATATATATATATATATCAGTATGTTATGCATCAATAGCAGCAACAGCTTTTCCAGATTCTGCAGTCATTTGAACAAAATTGTAGAGTATCCAGCAGTCTCCATTAAAAAAAATAGTAAAAAACAAAATCCCAGAAAAACAGCACAGTTCTGTTACTCTTGTGATACCTGGAATCATTTATTTAAAAATTAGGTTCTCAATCAGCATTGAAGGAAACCATTCTGTAAATTTACCATGTTTTCTGTATCCATTCTTCAGTTGAGGGGCATCTAGGATGCTTCCAGTTCCTGGCTACTACAAATAATGCTGCTATGAACATTGTTGAACATATGTCCTTGTTATATGAATGTGCTTCTTTTGTGTATATGCCTAGAAGTGGAATTGCTGGATCTTGTGGTAGATTGATTCCCATTTTCTTGAGGAGTCGCCATACTGATTTCCACAGTGGCTGTACAAGTTGGCACTCCCACCAGCAGTGGAGGAGTGTTCCTCTTTCTCCCCATCCTCTCCAGCATAAACTGTCATTGGTATTTTTGATTTTAGCCATTCTGACAGCAACAAGATGGTATCTCAAAGTTGCTTTGATTTGCATTTCCCTGATGGCTAAGGATGTTGAACACTTTCTTATCTGTCTTTCAGCCATTTTAGATTCCTCTATTGAGAATTTTCCATATTGTTCTGTATCCATTTTTTAATTGGATTGTTTGGTGTTTTCGAAAATAGCTTCTT
Source organism: Cricetulus griseus (assembly GCF_003668045.3). Lineage (NCBI taxonomy): Eukaryota > Metazoa > Chordata > Mammalia > Rodentia > Cricetidae > Cricetulus > Cricetulus griseus. Next base: position 5,505,789 of record NW_023276919.1, on the reverse strand, counting down.
GACTTCTTTGTATATTTTGGAGATCAGCCGTCTGTCAGATGTTGGTTTGGTGAATATCTTTTCCCAGCATTGTGGCTGTCGTTTGTAGTGCTGTGTCCTTTGCCTTATAGAAGCTTCTAAGTTTTAGGAGGTCCCATTTATTAATTGTTGATCTCAGTGTCTGTGCTACTGATGTTATGTTCAGGAAGTGGTCTCCTGTACCAATCAATTCAAGGGTATTTCCCACTTTATGTTCTAGTAGGTTCAGTTTGGCTGAGTTTATGTTGAGGTCTTTGATTCATTTTGACTTATGTTTTATGCAGGGCGAAAGGCTTGGGTCTCTGTGTAGTCTTCTACATGTTTGCATCTAGTTATGCCAGCACCATTTGTTGAAGATGTTCTCTTTCTTCCAGCGTATATATTTGGATTGTTTGTCAAAAATCAGGTTTTCGTAGACATGTGGGTTTATTTCAGGGTTTTCAACTCTATTCCATTGGTCTACCTGTCTCTTTTTGTGCCAATACCAAACTGTTTTCAGGACTAAAGCTCTGTAATAGAGCTCAAAGTTAGGGATGGTGATGTCTCCAGAAGTTCCTCTATTGTACAGGGTTGTTTTGGCTATCCTGTGTCTTTGGTTTCTCCATATAAAGTTGAGAATTGTTCTTTCAGCTGGGCATTGTTGGAGCATGCCTTTAATCCCAGCACTTGGGAGGCAGAGGCAGGCGGATCTTTTTGAGTTCGTGGCTAGCTTGGTCTACAGTGGGAGTGCCAGGATAGGCTCCAAAGCTACACAATGATACCATGTCTCTACTCCCCCAAAAAAAGAATAAAGAAAAAAAGAGAGAATTGTTCTTTCAAGGTCAGTGAAGAAATGTGTTAGGATTTTGATGGTGATTGCATTGAATCTGTAGATTGTTTTGGCAAGATTGCCATTTTTATTATGTTATCCTGCATATCCAAGAGAATGGGAGATCTTTCCAATTTTCCTGGTATCTTCTTTAATTTCTTTCTTTAGAGACTCAAAATTCTGTTTTTCACTTTTTTAGTAATTGTTACTCCAAGGTATTTTATGTTGTTTGTGGCAATTGTAAGGGGTGATGATTCTCTGATTTCATTCTCCACCAAAGTGTCATCTGTATATAGTAGGGTTAAAGATTTTTTTTGAGTTAATCTTGTATCCTGCCACTTTTCTGAAGGTGTTTATCAGCTGTAGGAGGTCCCCGGTTGAGTTTTTCTGATCACTTATGTAGACTATCTGCAAATAGTGAGAGTTTGACTTCTTCCTTTCCAAATTGTATTCCCTTGATCTCCTCTTGTCTTATTGCTCTAGCTAGAACTTCAAGGACAATATTGAAGAGGTGTGGAGGGAGTGGACAGCCTTGTCTTGTACCCGATTACAGTGGAATTGCATTGAGTTTCTCTCCCTTTAATTTGATGTTGGCTGTTGGCTTGCTGTATATTGCTTTTATTATGTTGAGGTATGTTCCTGTTATCCCTGATTTCTCCAGGACCTTTATCATGAAGCGATGTTGGATTTTGTCAAAGAATTTTTTGGCATTTATTGAGATGATCATGTGATATTTTGTCCTCAGTCTGTTTATATGGTGGATTATATTGATGGATGTTCGTATGTTGAAACATCCTTGCATGCCTGGGTTGAAGCCTACTTGATCGGGATGGAGGATTTCTCTGATGTGTTCTTGGATTCAATTTGCCATTATTTAATTGAGAATTTTTGCATCAATGTTCATGAGGGATATTCGTCTGTTGTTCTCTTTCTTAGTTTTATCTATGTGTGGCTTGGTTGTCAAGGTTATTGTAGCCTTATAAAAAGAATTTGGTAATGGCCCCTCTGCTTCTATTTTGTGGAATACTTTGAGGAGATTTGGGGATCTGTACTTGGAATTTCAGGTAGAATTCTGCACTGAAGCCGTCCGGCCCTGGGCTTTTTTTGGTTTGGAGACTTCTAATGACTGCTTCAATTACATTAGAGGTTATAGTTCTATTTAAGTTGCTTATCTATTCTTGATTTAATTTTGGAAAGTGAAATCTGTCCAGAAAATTGTCCATTTCCTTTAGATTTTCAAATTTTGAAGAATAGAGTTTTCATAGTATGATCTTATGATTCTCTGGATTTCCTCTGTGTCTGTTGTTATGACCCTCTTTACATTCCTGATTTTATTAATTTGCCTGTTCACTCTTTGTTATTTGGTAAGTTTGGATAAAGTTTTGTCTATCTTGTTGATTTTCTTGAAGAACCAACTTTTTGTTATATTGATTCTTTGTATTGTTCTCCTAGTTTCCATTTTATTGATTTCAGCACTCAATTTGATTATTTCCTGGCGTCTGCTCCTCCAGGGTTTATTGGCTTCTTTATTTTCTAAAGCTTTCAGTTAGTCTGTTAATTCTGTAGTGTGATTATTCTCCTGTGTCTTCATGTGGGCATTTAGCACTATGAACTTTCCTCTTAGTACTGCTTTCATAGTATCCCTTAGGTATGGATATGTTGTCCCCGAATTCTCATTGAATTCTAGGAAATCTTTAAATTCGTTCTTTATTTCTTCCTGGTCCCATGAATTATCAATTGGGTCTTACTTAATTTCCATGAGTTTGTAAGTTTTCTGTAGTTCTCATTTTTTTTGAATTCTAATTTTGAATTCTAATTTTGAAGCTTGGTGGTCTGATAAGACACAGGGTGTTATTACAATTTTTTTTGTACTTGTTGAGGTTTTCTATGTTGCCAAGTATGTGGTCGATTTTAGAGAAGGTTCTATGTGGGGATGAGAAGTAGGTAAATTGTTTTGTATTTGGGTGGAATGTTCTATAGATATCTGTTAAGTCCAATTGCGCCATAACTTCTATTAGTTCTTTTATTTCTTTGTTAAGTTTCTGTCTGGTGTTCCTGTCCACTGGTGATAGTGGGGTGTTGAAATCTCCCACTATAAATGTGTACAGTTTTATGTGTGATTTGAGTTTTAGTAATGTTTCTTTTACAAACGTGGATGCTTTTGAATTTTGGGCATATGTGTTTAGAATTGAGACTTCATCCTGATGGATTTCTCCTGTGATGAGTAGGAAATGACCTTCTTCACCTCTTTTGACTGATTTTAAATTAAAGTCCAATTTATTGGATATTAGGATTGCTAACCCCGCTTGTTTCTTGGGTCCATTTGATAGGAAGATCTTTCCCCAACATTTAATTCTTAGGTACCGTCTGTCTTTGAGGTTGAAGTGAGTTTCTTGTATGCAGCAGAATGAAGGATTCTGTCTTCCTATCAATTATGCTTATCTGTGTCTTTTTATAGGGGAGGTAAGATCATTAATGTTGATGGATATTAATGACAATTGATTATTGTTCATTCTTTTTTTGTTTTTGATTTGGTGATGGTGGCAAGATTATGTGTGGGATACTATCCCTTTTTTTTCTTTTGACTGTTGGTAAGTTGAGATTATCTATTGTCTATGTGTTCTGGTTGTAGTTAACTTCGCTGTGTTGCAGTTTACTTTCCAGTACTTTCTGTAGGGCTGGATTGGTGGACATGTATTGTTTGAATCTGGTTTTGTCATGGAATATCTTGCTTTCTCCATCTATAATGATTGAAAGCTTTACTGGGTATAGTAGTCTGAGCCGGTATCCATGGTCTCTTAGTGTAGGTAGAATATCTATCCAGGACTTTCTGGCTTTCAGAGTTTCCAACAAAAATTCAGGAGTGATTCTGATAGGTTTGCCTTTATAGGTTACTTGACTTTTTCCTTTACTGCTCTTACTATTTTCCCTTTGTTGTGTATGCTTGGTGTTTTGATTATTATGTGGCAAAGAGACCTTTCCCTTCCATGTAAACAAATGTCCACCTCGGCAGCTGTCAAAGCCATGGACACTAATTCTCTGTGAACTCTCTCCATACCCAGGGATGTTTGATTGGGACATCACAGTGATGTTTTTCTGGGACTGACCAAACGTTTAAACACCACATCAGTTCAGTGTTTCCTAAGGGTGAGGTCCACCACCACATTCGTTGAATCACCTGGGGTTTTCAGATTTATGCCTTTGAGAGTTTCTTCCCCTCCACTGTTCAGAACCCTGTGTCGTCTCAACTCTTTGGGCATTTTTTGTTCCAAAGTTGTCGATGAGTTAAGTCTGACTCCGTAATCTAGCGGTTACTGTTTCCATGCAAGAACTGTTTAATTCCTTTTTTGTGGAGGAATGACAAATACCCTAAGAATTACATCAATGGAATAAAAAAAATGAAAGGAATCAAATTATTTCAAAAATGTGAGTTTTCTATGGTTAATTTCTTCCAGGAATATTTAAATTCCATTTCTTAGATTAGATTGAAAAATCATTTGACTGCAGATACTTTGGTGCTTGAGATGATATCAGCAGCAGGACAGGGTTCATTAGGGAGAGACAGCATCCTCCCTGAATATGTTAGGGCCTGCCTCTAGATGTGATATGCACTTAGCCTACACTAACCCTTGGCCTCTCTATGTGTCAGTCTCTCATTTTATTCTCTAACAGACTCTATCTCTCACTATCTCTGTCTCTGTGTATCTCTGTCTCTCACTGTCTGTGTCTCTATGTATATGTCTCTACACCGTGGGTGGGAGTCTATAATTCTACTTGCTTTGCAATGTGTTTGCTGGCTACACTAAGCCAAAGTCTCTTTCTCTTTCTTTCTATCATTCTCTCTCTCTCTCAGCCTCTCTCTCTTTCTCTCTCTCTCTCTCTCTCTCTCTCTCTCTCTCTCTTTCTCTTTCTCTCTGTCTGTCTGTCTCACACTCTGTGTGGTCCTGTGTTTTTATCTCAGCACCCTGAGTGAATATGTGGAGCTACACTTGTTCTGCTGGTCTCCACCTAAACTGAGCTTTTATCTGTTCCTTTGTATGTTTCCCTGTCTCTCTTTCTCTCTATCTCTCTCTCTGTCTTTCTGTCTCTCTATTCTAGTACTGAAGAGCATGCTAAACCAATCTACAATGGCAAAATTAAGGTGCTTTTTTTGTCCAAATATACGCTTCCCATTCCTTAATGAGAATGCTTTCAGTCCAAAACTCTTCGTGAATATTATAAGGTTCGTGTTCCATTGCTCAGGACTCCATCTCCATAGTGATCTTTCCCATTCCCCTTAAACAATTGACCAACTCTGGAGAAGTGAAAGCCATTGAGGCTCTCTGTGAACTCTCTCCATACCCAGGCTCGGTTGAGCGGGACATGTCAGAGATACTTGTTGGGGATTGACCAAATGGTAATACACCCCATCAGATCAGTGTGTATCTCTAGGATGAGGCCCACCACCACATTTGCTGAATCACCTGTGTGTTTCAGATTTATGCCTTTGGGAGTTTCTTCCCTCCATCTTCAGGCCCTTGTGTTCCCTCAATTCTTTGAGCATTTTTGTTCCACATTTGTAAATGAGTTAAGGCTGATTCCATCTTTTCAGATGTTTGGTACCAAGCCTCATTTATCCACCTCCATTGGTATTACATCTTATGTTTAATGGAATATAGCGGTTAGTGTTACCGTGGAAAAACCATTCAATGCCTTTTTGTGCAGTAATGTCAAACACCCTAAGAAGTATATCAATGGACTAAGAAAATGAATGATATCATCTTACTGTATAAACGGTGAGTTTTCCATGGTTAGCTTCTTCCTGGAAGGTTTAAATTCCTTTTCTTAGTTTATATTGAAGGAACATTGGACTGCAGGTACTTGGTTGCATGAAATGATGTCAGCAGCAAAACAGATTTCATTAGTCAGAGAAAGCATCATCCATGAGGATGTTGAGAGCCAACATGGGACCTGGTAATCACTTATCTCAGCCTAAACTAAGCCTTGGTATGTCTGTGTGTCTATCTGTCTCCTTGTCAGACTTTTCAGTCCCTACCTTTCTATCACTCATTGTCTCTGTCTCTATGTATCTCTGTCTATCACTGTCTCTTATTTTGAGACTGGCCAAAGGTTGAAAGACCACAACAGATTGGTGGGTTTCCCAAGGATGAGGTCCACCACCACATTCGCTGAATCACCTGTGGGTTTCAGATTTATGTCTTTGGGTGTTTCTCCCCCTCCACTGTTCAGGCCCCTGTTTCATCTCAACTCATTGGACATTTTTTGTTCCACTATTTTCGATGATTTAAGCCTGACTCCGTATAGTGAGATGTTGGGTACCAAGCTTCCTTCTGTCACCCACATTGGAATTACATCTTATGTTTTAGGGAATCTAGTGGTTACCATTACCGTGCAAAAAACCGTTTAATGCCTTTTTTGTGGAGGAATGTCAGAAACCCTAAGAAGTACATCACTGGAATAAGCAAATGAAAGGAATCACATTACTGTAAAAATGTGAGGTTTCCATGGGTAATTTCTTCCAGGAAGGTTTAAATTCCATTTCTTAGATTACATTAAAAAAATCATTGGACTTCAGATACTTGGGTGCATAAGATGATGTCAGCAGCAGGACAGAGTTCATTAGGAAGAGACAGCATTTTCCATGAGTATGTTGGTAGCCTGTCTCTGGATGCGATATGCACTTACCCTAGACTACACTAAGCCTTGGCCTCTCTCTGTATCTGTCTGTCTCTCATTTCATTCTCTAACTCCCTCTATCACTCGCTATGTTTGTCTCTGTCTCTGTGTTGCTCTGTCTCTCACTGTCTGTGTCTCTATGTATATGTCTCTACAATCTTTGTGGGAGTCTATAAATCTACCAGCTTTGCAATGTGCTTGCCGGATACACTAAGCCAAAGTCTCTCTCTCTCTCTCTCTCTCTCTCTCTCTCTCTCTCTCTCTCTCTCTCTCTCTGTGTGTGTGTGTGTGTGCGTGCGTGTGCGTGTGCGGTGTGCGTTGTGTGTGTGCGTGTGCGTGTGTGTGTGTGTGTGTGTGTGTGTGTGTGTGTGTGTCCCTCCCTCTTTGTCTGGTCCTCTGTTTTTACCTCTGCACTCTGGTTAAATCCATGCCGATATTCTTCTTCTGGACTGGTCTCCACCTAAACTGAGATTTTATTTGTCGGTTTGTATGTATCCCTCTCTCTCTATCTCTAACTCTCTATCTCTATCTCACTCTGTCTTTCTGTCTCTCTGTTCTAGTAAGGAAGAACATACTAAACCTCTGTACAATGGCAAAATTAAGGTGCCTTATTTTTTGACAAAATCTACTCTTCCCATTACAAAATGAAAATACTTTCAGCCAAGTCACTTCTATCATAAAGAGGAACCTGATGTGTCTCTGATTTATGTTTTTGGTAAACCCAAAATGTTCCTGTAAGTTCCAGGGAGCTTTGTTTTACCCATGCAAAGAGTTCCAAAATTGATGCACTCCTGATAATTGGTGTTCCGCCTCTCAAGGATCCCAGAGTCCTCTCCTGCTCATCTGGAATTCCTCTCTGGGAGATCCTGCCCATGACACCTGGAAGCGTACCCTCTCTCAGCCATTACTCTGTTCAGTCCAGGACACCTTGGGTACTAAGTCTGCAGGCAGGGTTATTGGACCCCTTTAAAAGACAGATCCCTACACACTCCTGATGTCTTATTCTCTCTGTAACCTTCCAATTCCAATCAGCTCTCTGGTAACTGCTATCTGGTATCTTCCCCTGACCCTCCTCATATCTTCTCTTGTCTCCCCCACTCACACTCTCTACCCATGTCAGACAATCAAAGGTTCTTGCATGTCCTAATATTCCTGTTCCATTTCTCAGGATTCTGTCTCCATAGCGAGCTTTCCACTTCCACTTAAATAAATGAATAACTCTGGAGTAGTGAAAGCCATGAAAGCTCACTCTCGATGAACTCTCTTCATACCCAGGCTCAGTTCAGGGGCACATCACAAAGATCTTTTTCTTTATGGAGACAATTTTCTAATAGAGCATATTTCATGCAGAAATCGGCTTTCTGGGATAGGCTGTTCAGGGATAGGTGTAAAGCAAATACACTTGTTTAAATTTATATGAGAAGACAGATTCAGCTGAGCCAAGTGAAAATAAATGAATCTGATTCAGACTTTTTTTGCATAGGGAGATTTCCCCTTTCACGTAAACAAATGACCATTTCTGAAGCTGTGAAAGCCATGGATGCTCTGTCTCTGTTATCTATCTCCATACCTAGGCTAGGTTGAGTGGGACATCGCAGAGATCTTTTGCTGGTACTCACCAAATGTTGTAACACCTCAGCATGTCGGTGTGCTTCCTAAAAATGAAGTCCCTACCCACAACTAATGTATTATTCTTTCTGTCACCTTCCAAGTCATCTCTGCTTTCTTCTCTCTTGTATCTTCCTCTGAACCTCTTCATCTCTTCTCCTGTCTACCACACTCACCCTCTCCAACCATTTTAGAAAATCTAAAGTTCATGGACATTCTAAGATTCGTGTTCGATTACTCAGTATTCTGTCTCCATATCGTGCTTTCCCCTTCCACTTAAATAAATGACCAACTCTGGATCTATGAAAGCCATGGAGGCTCTCTCTCTCTCTGAACTCTCCATACCCATGCTTGGTTGAGCGGAACATTACAGAGATCTTTTTCTTTAGGGAGACAATTATCTAATAGAGCATATTTCATGCAGGAAGCGGCTTTCGGTAATGCAGTCTCGTCTATGTTCAGGGATAGATGTAAAGCAAATACTCTTGTTTAAATTTATATGAGAAGCATTTTATGCTCTTAAAATGCTCTCTCTCTCTC